>NW_007218094.1:105593-106022 GCF_000164805.1 Carlito syrichta
TCACATACTCATCAATACAGCAAACTTTCATTGAGCACAGGCTCAATGCCAGGCCATATTCTAGGTGCTGGAGTCCTAAGAGAGACAAAATCTTTGTTCTCATAGAGTTTATATTCTAGTAAGGGTCAGTAGACTATTTGCACATAAACAAACTCAATTTCAAATATTTGTAAGTTGTTTAAGGAAAATAATACAAGGTAATGGGTAAGAGAGGTTGAGATGGGAGCAAGAAGGGCCACTTTAGCTCTGAAAATATCTTCCTGAGATGATGTATGAGCTCAGAACTGAAGCATCAGAGCAATAGTCACAATTATGCCTAACACATAAAAAATAACTGTCAGTGAAGATGACATTTAAGTCAAGAAAGTCAGATAATTTTGGGAAACTTATCTAAAGTAATTTTTATATACACTTCCCCAAAAAAGTAAC
>NW_007218095.1:0-4345 GCF_000164805.1 Carlito syrichta
CCCCTCCCCCAGCAGATTACAATTACTGCCAATCCGCCTCCCCCCCCACCACTGCCAATCCTTTCCTTATAGTATTACAATAATTTTTCAAGGTCTGCTTATAGGTGAGAACATATGATACTCACTTCTTTGTTTCTCTGATATATTACTCAGTATTATAGGCTCTAAGTCCCTCCAGGTTGCTGCGAAGTTCATGATTTTGTCCTTTATGGCTGCGTAACATTCCATCGTGTATATGTACCTAGCAAGTCCTCTTTTGATGGGCAGCTTGGTTGGTTCCATGTTCTTGCTACTGTGTACATGCTGTGATAAACATACATGTGCAGGTATATTTTTCATAGAGTGATTTGAGTTCTTTCAGGTATATTCCCAGTCTGACAAAGACCTAACATCTAGGATCTACAAGGAATTCAAATGTGACAAAAAGAAAAAAACAAACAGCCCCATCACAAAGTGGGCAAAAGATATGCATAGATACTTTTCAAAAGAAGACATATGAACAGCCAACAGATACATAAAAAAATGCTCAGCCTCACTAGTCATCAAAGAAATGCAAATTAAAACTACTTTGAGATACCACCTAACTCCAGTCAGAATGACCATCATCAATAACTCAAACAACAATAGATGCTGGAGAGGATGCGGTGAAAAGGGAACACTTTCACACTGTTGGTGAGAGTGTAAACTAGTATAGTCTCTGTGGAAAGAAGTGTGACAATTCCAAAAAGATCTAAAAATCAACCTTCCATACGACTACTTCCGGTCTTTATTGTGTTTTTCGCCTCTCCATACCAAGTTTACCCTTCCTATTGACTTTTAAATATATAAAAAAAGAATTAATTTTTTTTTACTTGATTCCTCATCTTCAGCTAACTCTCTATTAGTTTTCTTCTCATTCTAGCCAAGTATATCAAAGAGTTTTCAAAAATGCTCCTTCTCATTTCTCATCTCTCCATCACATTTCTACACACATTCACAAGACCTTTAACTAATCACTCTACCAAAGAAGTTTTTCCTGTGGTTACCAGTGCCCTGAATAATACAAATTCCTTTGTATATTCTCAAATCTTCAACTTCTTAAGACCTCCCCACATCCTTCAACACTTTCTCTTCCTTTAAACACTTTTCTTTGATTTCCTTTTAATCCTAATCCTGTTTCTTCTTTGTGTTAATTTCAAGTTGACTGTCTTCAACCTGGTTTTTGAATGTTGGAGTTTTTCAGGTTTCTGTCCAAGGCCCTCTCATTTTTTTACTCTATGCTTTCTTCAGAGCCTGTGGCTTCAATTATTACCTATATGCTGATGACTCATTGATTTGCCTTTTAAGTCTGGAACCTTCTACATATATATTCACCTTCTATTTTAACATCTTTTCTGGGACTCATTTATTCACTATCTCCACAGTCACTAAGCACCTACCATGATCTTGCTCTAGGCACTGGTAATATGAAAGTGAACACAATAGACAAAGTCTTTGCCCCGTGAAATTAGGATTATAATGGAATGATAAATAATAAAAAAGATTAAAAACATAATATAATGATAGGAAATTGCAAGTGCTTTGAAGAAATATAAAGCAAGCAAAAGAATAACAAGTAAATGGAAGTTTTATTTTCAGTTTTATAGATGTGGAAGTTCTCTCTGATGCAAAGTTTTGAAGGAAAATAATTCCAGGCCAAGAAATAGAAGATCGTGAAGTGGGAGTACATGAGTATATAGACACATACATTCAGAGTTTTAAAATATATAACTTTTTTTCTTTTTTTGAGATAAGGTCTTTTTCTGTTGCCCAAGCTAGAGTGCAATAGCATGATCTTGGTTCACTGCAGCGTCAACCTTCTGAGCTCAAGGGATCCTCCTGTCTCAGCCTCCCTCATTGTTGGGACTTTAAGCATGCATCACCAGGCCCAGCTAATTTAAAAAAAAAAAATTGTGAAGGCAGGATACCACTATGTTTCCCAGGCTGACCTCAAACTCCTGGCCTCCAACAATCCTCCCACCTCAGCCTCTCAAAGTGCTGGGATTACAGGCCACCATACCTAGATAGCAAATATAACTTTTAAGATTCCCTTAACGTACCCATCTCCTCAGCCTGAATGCCCCATACAGGTTTTTAAACAAATAAGGACACTTTGCAAAACTGATCCATTACTAGTCCTGTGAAATGTATTTCTCTGAAAATTCTACTTTATGTAGTCATTTCCTGTTACCAATAGTTGGCTCTCCCCTCTCACTCTGTGTCCCCTATTCCAGAATTTGCCCACATAGTAGGCATATCTTCTGGATAATGTCTTCTCCTGGTTTCTTCCATCAGACTGCACTTAACTTATACCTACCTGGCTATTGCTTAAAACATAAGGCCAAAGTTTCATTCAAGATGTACTGATCTCTGTTTCGGGCTCTTCTTACTTGCCCAATATAAGGTGTTACTTATATGACCATGAGAAAGTCAGTCCTTGGGCGTATATTGTATTGTGAAAATCTGAATGAAAGGTAGACATGCCAGCAATTTCCAGTAGATCTGTCTGTTGTTGGTTATTTGTTCTTACAAAGGGTGGACAGCTGCTGGACTGGGGTATAAAGTTGTATGGGGTATAAAGAGAGGGGGGAGGAGCTCAAACTCAAACCAGGATTTGATAATGTCTCAGTTCCTGTCTCTTAATGAAGTGGTACTTGCTGAAAGAAGCTATTTTTCCCCCATCATAAATATATTCTATAAGAAATAGGCAGCTATTTATTAATCCCTAACAGTGGATGTGACCAATATCAGGCCACCTCTGACTTGTGTTTATTTCCCTTGTGGAAGCCAGGGATAAGGTTAGCCTATATAGCAGCAACCAGCTCCAAACTCCCCTCAGGTGTTCACGCTGATTTAAAGAAAAATGGGATGATGATTTTGTAATACCTAATAGAGTTTCTGATTTAATGCAGCTGCTAGAAATTAGCAAGAACTCCATTGAAAGCTTCCCAGTCACTTATAATAACAGGATAATAAATCATTCCCAGCACTTTCTGGCATTTATGATTTTATTAGAAACATAATCCCTAGTTCAGCTACTCTTCTCAGTTTATTTTTCATTTATTTATTAAATTACCTTTTAAAGTTCAAGGAGAGAAAAAAAGCATGGTTCTTTCTTTGCTGCCAAATATATGAATGAAAGATAGTGTCTCCGTGGAATTCCTTATTTCAAAAGGGCTAGAGAAAGAAGAGGCAGAATACTGAGATGAAATTATAGGGAAATTTTTGAAATGTTCATTGTTTTGGGGACAATATAATTTATTATAGAAAGCAGTGGATGTTGACTCTGAAGACCCTTGTTCCATGCACTTCCTTCTCATCTCTGCCTGGGTGACTCTGGCCAGTTTCTCAATAGCTGAGAGTTTTAATTCTCTCATTTATAGAAGTGAGATCATCATCCCTTCTCAATATCTATTTGGAAGGTAGTTGGTATGTCTAATAAAATAATAAATCTGAAAGTGTTTTGTAATTTGTTAGGCTCAATGGATGCTAGATATCTTTGTTTATGAAGCGCTTCATTTTTTTGCTCATTGGAAACACTTATTCAAAACAGGAGGCACTGATAGCTAAGCTATTTACAGCTGCTTTGCTCCCCCTGCCCTGGGCGCCTAAGGAAGATCTATTTCTCTCTGTTGGCTCTCTGAGCCGAATTCTCAACTGTGTCAATAACAACTAAATAATGCCCCAAAATACGCAGAATTTGGAACTGAGCCAGGTTCCTTCTAGATTTAGCTCACAGATAGCTATCTACTCATATTGCATTTCCCAAATCACAAGAAAATGTGTATCATTCTCATTCTAAATGCAGCCACACATTCACTCATGAGACCATATTTTTTTCATATTCTTACAAATATACTTTGGCAGAACCTATGTCATCCAGTCCTTGAATTGTAAATATAAAGAAGAGATATTTAGAAGCACTGGAAGCTTCTGTGCTCAACAACAGCTGGCAGACAGAACTATGTGGAGCATGTATAGAAGTCTTTGGTGACCCACCTGATCTATGAACTTGCTAAAATAGGAAGCAGGTTCAATATATTTAATTGAATTCAAAAAAGTATTTATTAAGATGGATTTCCGCTGCTTAATGATATGGTGAATAAAAAAAAAAAATGTGGTGATTTTTTACCCTAAAGGAATTTATACTCTCATTGGAGAGATAAAATATGCACAGAGGAAACCACTGGAGAAAATCAGGAGTTGACACATAATTGACTAACAACTGAAATGCATCATAGTAGACACCAAAGTCCTGGTGAGTAACATAGGATCTTCCAAAAATGGACTCTGGACTTAAGAAGACTTAGAGGAAAAAGAAGGAATG
>NW_007218096.1:0-32400 GCF_000164805.1 Carlito syrichta
GCTTTGAGGCTGTTGGGGTTGCGGATCATCTTGTCCAGCGTGTTGACGATCTGGCCGAACTTGGGCGGGTGGTTGCGGTCCTTCTGCCAGCAGTCCAGCATGAGCTGGTGCAGGGCGCTCGGGCAGTCCATGGGCGGCGGCAGCCGTTAGTCCTGCTCGATGGCGTTGATTACCTGGGGACGGTGTAGGAGTAGAGTGAGGCGGGGTGGATGGGCTGATAGCCTCCGCCCTCTACCAGGTCCACGTTGCCCCCAGTGCAGCCCAGGGCAGGCTTGAAGGATTTGGTTGCCATGGCAACCATCTGCCGCCTGGAGGCAGCCCCAGGGATGGGGCTGACCTGGGTGCCCACCGTCCATAGCCTCAAACTGACCTGGCAGCTGGGTTGCTGCCTCACCCTCTGCCAATGTTGGGAAACCTATGCCCTGTGACAGGTGCCCACTGGGCTGACCCTCCTGTGCTAGGCTCCACCAGTTCCTCTCTCCTTCCCACCTGTGAGCTCCCTCCTGGCTCTTATGGCCCTGATGACTCCTCTCTCTGGCCCCTTGCTGACCCCAACTGGCCGAGTCCTCAACTTCAGTGTCATTTACAGCACCAGGGATGAGATTCCTCCCCTGTCAGGTTCCACCATGTGGCCTTGAGCCTGGCTGGTGCCTCTTCCCACCATTCCCACTCGCTTCTCTGGCAGAGAAAGGAGCTGGAACGCCTCTGTCCAGTCGGTCCTGCCACCATGACCAGGTTTATCTTTCACAACTCAACTCTGGGTCATCCTTCCTGGTCAAGAAGCTTCTTCAAGTCCCTTCTGTCTGCATTTTTTTTTTTTAGTTGGAGTCTCACTCTGCTGCCCAGGCTGAAGTGCAGTAGCATGCTCATGGCCATTGCAGCCTTGACCTACTGGGCTCAGGCGATCCTTCTGCCTCAGCCTTCCAAGTAGCTGGAACTACAGGTGTGCGCTACCACGCCTGGTTAATATTTGATTTTTTGTAGAGATGAGGTCTCACCAAGTTGCCTGAGCTGGTCTCAAACCCACAGATTCAGGCAATCCACATGCCTCGGCCTCCCAAAGTGCTGGGATGACAGGCTGAGCCACCAAGCCTAGCATGTCTGCATTTTTGCTAACGGAAACCCCTTGGGTGATTTTGAAACACTCTCCAACACCACCCCTCACCTCTGGGTCTTTGCATGGGTTGCTCTTTTCCACTGGGAGCCCTCAAGTCTCTAACACCTACAACCGCTTGAGCCCCACCTGTCCAGCAAACACTTCCAGGCTGATCTTGCCCCTTCTGCCCATGCCTCAATGCCTTCAGGGCATGGTCCCTGCCTTCTCCCATTTAGTACCAGGTCATCAAATTTCCCGAGAGCTACATCTGGCTTGCTGAAGCATCTGTACCCCCAGGGAGGTAGTAAACACCTGAAGGGCAGACATGGTCTCATTCAGGGCTGGCCACAAGGTGCAGGCATGCTGGAGATTTGCTGGGTGGCCTTCCCTATGCCCCACCCCCTGGAGAGACCAGGGTCTGTGAGGACATTTGAATCCGCCACCAAAGGGCTGGGGGCTGCCCTGATAGCCAAGCCCGCCATCTTCATGCCCTAAGAGAACGAGGCCAGGACCCCCGATCCTCCCCTCCCCTGCCTGGCTGCCAGAGGGCTCTGCCTACCCCTTGGAGACTTACGTCCTGGTTGGTCATGTCCCAGTAGGGCCGCTCCCCGTAGGACATGACCTCCCACATGACGATACCGTAGCTCCACACATCGCTGGCCGAGGTGAATTTCCGGTACTGGATGGCTTCTGGGGCCGTCCAACGTATTGGGATCTTCCCTCCCTAGGGGCAGAGGGCTCATGGGTGAGAGACTAGCCTATGTGGCCTCTTCCCTCAACACTCCCCATCCTGTGCCCCGTCCCAACTCACTATGCTGCTGGACCACTGGCATTTGCACATGCTGCCTCCTCTGTGTGAAGTGCCTTGTCCTACTCTGCCATCTGGACAGCTCCTTCTCATCCTTCAGTCCCTCTGAAAGCTGCTCCCCAGCTTCCAAAGAGCTGCTCCCCCGCTCCCCTTAGTCCTGCAGCAGTGCCTTCCATCTTCCCCTGGGGGAGCCCGGCTCCCACAGCGCACACCTCTGCTTGCCTGCTCACTGGCTCGCTTGCACTGGTCTCTGAGCCCTTTGAGGGCAGGGACTGAGTCTTAGTCCTTTCAGTTTAAAACCCTTCAGCCACCCTAGCTGCTTTCAGGAGAGTCCCAGCTTGGATATTCAAGGCCCCCACGACCTGGCGCCGCCTACCTCGCCAGCATCACTGGTCACCCCCTTCCTCCCAACAGCCTGTCTTCCAGTCACAGGACCTCGCCTGAGAACATGGCGTCTGACAGACTTTTCCCAGTCCTTCAGCTCCCAGCTCATGTCATCCCCTCTGGCAAGCCTTCCTCTGCTTCCCAAGGCTGGCTGTCCTGGCTCACAGCCCTGTCACTCTGTACTGCTCTGCACATCTGTCCCCCATCAGCCTGCGAGTTCCCAGAGGACAGAAACCATGGTCTATGTCTCTCTCTGTCTCCAGGGCCCAGCACAGTGCTTGGCATGAGCAGGCATCGGTGAAAGCACATTGCGGAGAGAGACGGACATTCATGTCCTCTTCTCAGATGCTGTGACTCCCATGTTCCCTGCCTCCGTCTTACCAGGGCGCTGGTGTAGGTGGGGTCTGAGGTATCGTCCTCCAGAAAGCGTGAGAGCCCGAAGTCAGACACCTTGCAGACCAGGTTGCTGTTGACAAGGATGTTTCGGGCGGCCAGGTCCCGGTGTACATAGTTCATGTCTGCCAGGTACTTCATGCCGGCCGCGATGCCCCGGAGCATGCCCACCAGTTGGATGACTGTGAACTGCCCATCATTTTGCTTTGGGAGGCGTGGAGAAAGCAGAGTCAATGAAGGAGCAGGTGCCAGAGCTCTGGGTCCTCCTCACAGCAGAAAACCAGAGCAGGGCTATGCCACCCTGGCCCTGGGTGCCCCCGGAGAAGGACTCAGATCCCCAGGGCCCTTGGAGAGGCCCATGAGAGGCCAACTTCATGGTGCTGGAGAAGGCACAGGCTTTGAAACAGACACACCTGGTTGACTCTGGCTCTGTCCCCTCCTGGCTGTGCAAACTTGGACATGTGACCTAACTTCTCTGAATGCCTGCTTCCTCATTTCTGTGTCAAACAGGGCTACGTAACCCCTACCTCCCAGGGTTGTACAGAGTTAAAGAAGGTGCATGGAAGGTGCCTGGCACACAGAAGGTGCTTCACAGATATTTGCTGAATTGCAGTTAGTCCAGTGGCCTGCTTCTGATGCCCAGTCCAGGGCCTTTGTCTAACTGGTTGACTGTGGGGGGACCTTGAAACTCTCTTCTGTTGGCCTTGTGCTCTGAACTTCTCCCCTTAGCCTATACAGCTCTGGGGAGCTCCAAGGTGTGGTGAAAACTCTGGATGTGGGGTCAAGACACCTGTCCAATCTGGGCTCCCACCTTGACCCTCTGGGTGACCCCGGGCAAGCCCTACTTCTCTTTGAGCCCATTTTCTCCTGGGCATAATGAAAAGGTTGGCTGTGAGCATGGGCGGAAATAACTGTGATCGACTGTTCGTGGCTTCCTGGGGAACCATATTGAGAAGGATTCTGAGATTGTTTCTGGGCTCAGTGGGAAGAGTGCTGGGATTGATTAGCAATGCCTGCCATGGGTGGGACCAGAAACTGACAGTCTGCAAGCCACTCCTGACTTAGAGCTTTTCCAAGACCCCTCCAGGCTCTGACAGTATAAAGCTATGTCCGTCATTCCTTCTCCCCACCCCCTCTCGGGCCCCTCTCAGCTTTCCTACCCGGAGGAAGGAGTCCAGGGAGCCGTTCTCCATGAACTCGGTGATGATCATCACAGGCGTGCTTTTGGTGACGACACCCTCCAAGTGAATGACGTTGGGGTGGTCGAACTGGCCCATGATGGAGGCCTCGCTCAGGAAGTCCCTGCGCTGCTTCTCAGTGTAGCCCGACTTGAGTGTCTTGATGGCCACAAAGATCTCTCTCTTGCCTGGCAGCTTCAGGTGGCCACTGCAGACCTCGCCAAACTCCCCTGGGACAGATACATCGAGAGAGGCAAGATGTCACTTGCCAGGTGGATGTGCCACCTCCCCATCCCCTGTCACTTCCACTCCTGGGGCCTGCAGGTGCTCTTCATCCTCAGTGGTCAGTGCATCCTCACAGACACTGAACCCCTTTGAGAATGTCCTAGCCCCGCAAGGAGTACAGGGGACACTCTTCATGGTTGCCCCACGGTGTCTGCCTGGGGATGGGGGTGAGGATCTGGGGGACCTGGGGAGATGGGGAGGGGCCCCTGGACGAATGGTGGAAAGACAGAAAAGCACGGAGTTCCAGAGCCAGCTCAATCTCTGACAACTCCCTGCCTCAGTTTCCCCTGCTGTCGGTGCAGTGGTTTTACTGGATGACCTTTGAGGGCTCGTCTTCCATGGGCATTCTGAACCTTCAGAGCCTGGAGGATCCTTTGAGGCCCCCTCCCACTTTTTTTTTTTTTGAGTTGGAGTCTCACTCCATCGCCCAGACTGGAGTGCAGTGGTTGCTCCCGGCCACCGCAACCTCGACCTGCTGGGCTCCAGTGATCCTTCCGCCTCAGCCTTCCAAGTAGCTGGAACTACAGGCGTGCGCTACCATGCCCGGCTAATTTTTGATTTATTGTAGAGATGAGGCCTCGCCAAGTTGCCCAGGCAGGTCACAAACCCGCGGGCTGAGGCAATCCACTCACCTCAGCCTCCCAAAGGCGCAGGATTACAGGCTGAGCCACCGAGCCCGGCCCCGTCCCACTTTTTACCCTTTACCCCAAGAGTACACATGGGGATGGTCTCTCCACCACTGGTGGAGGCCACGGTACCTGTGAAGGTGCCAGCCACTCACCTGCTCCAATCACCTGCTCAATTTTAACACAGGAGATGTCAATTTCCTTGGCAAACTCCCGCACTGCCTCATTGGGGTCCTCATAGGTGAAGGGGTCGATGTAGATTTTCATGCCTGGGGTCACTGGGGGACAAGACCAGCCCTGGTCACATGAACTGATTCAAGATGCACAGTTGGAAAAGCAGGACCCAGCCCCTCCATGGAGGGAAACCCACTCCCATGCGGCCCCCATAAGAGCTGGGCAATCCCCGGCATGTTGCTTGGTCTTTCTGTGCCTCGTGGGGCAGATGGCCATGAACTGAGTAGAAGCGGAAGGGGAACAGAGACCAGCAGGGGTGGCGAATAGGGGCCAGCTCTTGTTTCAACTATGTGATGAGAGTGGCTTTCTGGGGTCGAGAGACTGTCAGGGTGGAGAAGCAATGTCTGCTATGGATGTGGGCATAGGAGGACAAAAGGATGGATGGGTTTTCCGCCCTCGTGACAAGATCGTGGGGTGCAGAGGAGGGGAAGAGGAAGGCAATGAGGGAGAGAGAATTGGTGCTAACAGAAAGAGCAGGCAACCGATCCGCCATGTCTCTCCAGGCCTAGTTCACGCCTCCTCTCCTCACAGGAGCCCCTCTTGGCTGCTGGCCCTCCCAAGGCTTGCTCCCCAGGGTCTGCATACCCAAGGCTCATGGGCCTACCTCCCAGGTCCCCCGCTAGCCAAGTCTTCACCCTTTCTGGATCCCCAATTCCCTGGTGATCAGCATGAGGCTAGATGCAGAGCATATTAGTTTGATTCCTGACCCGGTGTGGGTTTCTCTTTCTTTTTTTGAGGCAGGGCCTCACTCTGTCACTTAGGCTGGAGTGCAGTGGCACGATCATGGCTCACCGCAGCCTCGACCTCCTGGGCTCAGGCGATTCTCCTGCCTCAGGCTCCCGAGTCGCTGGACTATAGGCATGCACCACCACGCCTGGCTACTTTTTTGACTTTTTGTTAAGATGAGATCTTGCCATGTTGCCCAGGCTGGTCTTGAACTTCTGGGCTCAAGTGATCCTCCCACTTTGACCTTCCAAAGTGCTGGGATTACAAGTAGGAGTCACCATGCCTGGCCAGATTTTTTTTTTTTGATGCAGAAAAAGAAAGTCACTTAGAGGTCCAAGATACAATTCTGACCTAGCACTGAGTCAGCAAAATGCTTTGAAGGAAGGGAAAAATCACCCATCTGCAGTCTCCCTCCCACACAGATAGCTGGTCTCCTACGGCCCAGACCGTCTGGCCCTCTCATAGCCCAGGCCTTTCTCCAGTTTCTCCTGCTCTCTGTTCACGTTCTCTCACTGCTCCAGGAGCTGTGGCTCTGGGGGCATCAACTCTGGGGGCAGCAGCTCTAGAAGCTGGGAGCTGGAATCCCTGGGTCACTGTAGCCTTGGCTGTTTGGTGAGCAGGGTCATCAGTGCTGCTCAGCTGTGTGACCTTGGACATGTTAGTTGACCACTCTTAGCCTCTATTTCAGACATTCCAGGCATCTAGGAGTTGGAGCCTCTAACACAGGGGTTGGCAGATTGGCCCACTGCCTGTTTTATACATAGTAAAGTTTTATTGGAACACTGCCATGCTAAGCAGCAGAGTTGAGTAGTTACAACAGAGACCCACAAAGTCTGAGATATTCACTACCTTTCTCTGACAGAAAAGTGTGCCAACCGTTGCTCTGACACGTTAGCTTTATTGAAGATTATTTGTATGGATGTTTATCAGGTCCTTGAGGTCAGGGGTTCTTAATTTGGGTCCATGAGTCACTTGGCAGTTCCAGGATAGGCTTTGGGAGGTCTGGTAACCTCCTGAAATGGAATGCATTTATTATTGTTGCCTTTTTGGATTTGAGATGTAATTCATGCTTCTTCTGAAGTCCCCAAATTATGGAAATATTGTTAAAAATAAAAGTTCTTCAAAATCCATCTATCTCTGAGCATAGACTGCTGGATTTTCCTTTTTTTTTTTTTCTTGAGTTGGAGTCTCACTCTGCCACCCAGGCTGGAGCGCAGTGGCATGCTCACGGCCATTGCAGCCTTGACCTGCTGGGCTCAGGCAATCCTTCTACCTCAGTCTTCCAAGTAGCCGGAACTACAGGTGCATGCTACCATGCCTGGCTAATATTGTAGAGACAAGTTCTTACCAAGTTGCCTGGGTCTCGAACCCGTGGGCTCAGGCAATGCACTTGCCTCCGCCTCCCAGAGTGCTGGGATTATAGGCTGGGCCACTGAACCTGGCCTCCTGTCTTATAATTTTTTCCCTATACATCCAATGTGAGCACATTTGTGTTTTTCTTGCAGAGGCTTCAAAACTTTCAGCAGAGGCTCACAGGAGTCTGAGACTCCCAAAGAGTTTACGAGCCACCGTCCAGGACTGTGAGTGCCTGGGGGGCGAGGGATGGGCGGGCACATGTTCTCTTCTCCTACCTCCCTCCCCTGGCACATTGCATAGAGCTGTGCACACAATAGACACTCAGTGTGCAGTGCTGAGCAGATTCCAGATGACAGAGAGAATGAGAATAACAGCGGCTGCCTCTTGCTGGGCCCTTTGTCTGTGCCTGATACCATGCCAGGCTCCTCATACGCCTCGTCTCATCTCCTCCACCCAACAACTCTTGGAGGAAGGGGTAGTTATCCCCCTTTCACACATAAGGAGACTACAGCTCAGAGAGACTCAGTCACCTGGCCAAGGTCACACAGCTTGAAGATGGCACATCCGGAATTTGCACCCGGGTCTGTCAGACTTGAGCCCACCACCTCCTGGATGAAATGCAGCTGGGATCTGCCCCACCTTCCTCCTGGCATATTCCGCCGTGCTGCCTCCTTCCCCAGGTCAGGCTCCTCAGAGCTGGGATGGGCTCCCTGGGGCTCGTCCTTGCTCAGGCTCAATCACGGCCTGTGGTTCTTGGTGACTGGCTTCTGGCCTCCCTCCCAACAGAACCGGGGAGGCCCACCAGGGAGGGAGGACAAAAATGGGTCGACAGGGAGGTAAGGGGAAGCACGGCGGGAGCTCCAAGCCTCCTCGGTCACCTCCTCTGCTGACAGCTAGAGGCTGTCCCCAGGCTGTGGCCAGGAGCACTAGCCAGGAGGGCTTTCCGCTGTGCCAGGACAAAGGACTCCACCCAGCAGTCCAAGTCCTCCATGATTGGCCCTACTTCCAGCCCCCTGCTCCCTACATGCCAGCTACAAGGACTTATTTACTTTTGTTTTTCTCTCCACCCAGAGCACCTTCTCCTCTTCCTCTCTGTAACCAGATCAAATGCTGCCTCCTCTGTGAAGCCTGCCTGCGTTCCTCCAGTGGAGACCTTGTCCTCTCCCTAGGCTCCAGGCTCCTGCAGCCCTATCTCCACACATGTTCTTACGGCCCCACTGTCTGTGTAGCTTTTCCCACTTGTACCAGGGCTCCCAGATGCACATGCCCACAGCCTCCTGCCAATTCTTTCTGGAACACTCTGCTGCCAGTGAGGGCTTGCTTTATACTCTTCCCCAAGAGGACAGAGGCCATGTCTGTCTTGCTCATGCTGAATCCCAGGGCCTGGCACACAGTGGGCGTTCAATCAATGCTTATGGAATCAGCGATACCATTGCTCCTTTCCATGCCTTCTTTTTCTCTCCCGATCTGTTTGGGGTCTTGAATGTCTTTGAGAATTTGATGAAAGCTACAAATCAGCTCCTTGAAAAAGCATTCCTGTGTGTGCACATTCCTATATTCCACAGATAATTTTGGGATGTCCACAGGCCCTTGGAAGCTCTAGGGGTCTGTAAACCTCCAACTATGAGCCCTGACGCTAGAATGATGGCTCTGAAGTACTTATGTGAAGGTGGGATACAGTAGATGCTTAATAAACACTGAACATACAGTCAGTGTGGATTTACCAGGTACCAGGTCCTGTGCTTGGCACGTTACCGGTTTTGATCCAAGTAACCCTCCCAGCAGTCCTACCATCAAGTGCTACCATCGGGTGGAGCCTGACTGTCAGTATTTGACTGTTTCTGGCCCACAAAAACAACAATGTCATTTGCCACAACCTAATATGATGCCTGTTTTTCAGACGGGGAAGCTGTGGCATAAGAAAGGTTAAAGGACCCGCCCAAGGGGATGCGATCATTGCTAACGGGTGGCAGAAGCGGGTTTGAACCCACTTGTAATCACCTTCTTCTGGGCGCTTTCCTAGCCTGTCCTGGAATGGAAGGTGAAGTCCCCATGGCGAGAGCCTGGCATAGGACCCGGCTACTAGGAGGCTAGTGGGATGAGGACCCCTCCAGGCAGAGTCTACAGAAAATACTGGGCTGTTGTTTGGATGAGTTATGGCCATCAGGGCCACCGACTGTCACCCTGAACCCAAACGGGACATTCACAATGAAGAGGAAGGAAGAGGAAGCAGGTGTGCAGCGTCCTGGCTTTGAATTCTGGGACCACCGCTGATGCTGGTCACAGATAAGCTGTGTTGTGAGTCTGAACCCAGATTGACTGACCGCCGTGTTGATCCCTCGGGCAAGCTGCTTCACCTCTGTGCCTCACTGTTTTCACCTAACAAATGGGTACAGTAAGCATTACCTCCTTCATGAGGGGATTGCAGGATTAAATGAGAGAATCTTTGTAAAGGGCTTGGTGCAGTAGTGGGCAAACAAAGTGCCTAACAATTGCTACCTGTTGTAAAGAAGAGCTGATTATTGTTAAACATTATTATTTTTAGAGACAGGGTCTTGTTCTGTTGCCCACGCTGGAGTACAGTGGTGTGATCGCAGTTCACAGCAGCCTTGACCTCCTGGGCCCAAGTGATTCTTTTGCCTCAGCCTCCCAAAGTGTTGGGATTATGGGTGTGAGCCACCATGCCTGGCTAATTAAAAAAATTATTCTTTGTAGAGACAATGTCTCCCTATGTTGCCCAGGTTGGTCTCAAACACCTGGCCTCAATCCTCCTGCCTCGGCTTCTCAAAATGCTGGGATTGCAGGCGTGAGCCACTGTGCACAGCCTAAGTATTATTACAAAGAACTTTAGTATCCACGAATTCATTGAATCCTTAAAACCCCGTGAAAGAAGTATCACTCCTGCCACTTTCCAGATTCAGATGCCAAGACTCAGAGAGATTCGATGGTTTCCTTGGGGTCACACAGCCGGCCAGTTTGACAGAGCAGGGATGAGAAACCAGGTCAGTCTCTCTGGCTCCACATCCTGACATTGCAGCACCTGCTGAGTGACAGGACACAAGAGCCTGTGTGGGTGGCCACAAGCCAGGCACACACCTCTCTGGGCCTCAGTCTCCTGTCCTGGCCACACAGGGTGGCTGGGTGGACACAGGCCTGGCGGTGCTTTGAAAAGAACAAAGTCCTGCTCAGAGCTAAGGATGCAGGGAGTAGGAACTCAAGTTCTAAAATGTGTTGATTGATGAATGAGGCTGGAGCCCTGGTTTAAAAATATATCTCACCCGTTGTCTTGCTCCTGACTCTCGCTCCAAATAGGGGTGTGCCCTGCAGTTCCAGTGACGAAGCCTGCGAGCCTGCCTATTTGCGCTTAGTAGAGTGTAGACAGCATGAATGACTCAGAGTGTGGCTCCAGAGCCAGACAGCCGGGGTGCATACCCCCTTCTCCCTCCCTGAGCAGCCGTGCCATCTCCGTGCCTCAGTTTCCTCCTCCTCAAAGTGGGATCGTGTGAGGATTAAATGAATAAACACACGTAGAGCACGGAAACATAGCATGGCATACGTAGTGCTCTCAGCTGCATCTAGGCTCATGATTTGATTACCTGGGGACTAGATGACATAATTTATGACTTATTTTTAAGGTACAGGTGATTTTCATTTCTGTGTAGTTAAGCGTGTTCACCTTTTTCTCATGAGCTATCTGTTGTTTTTATACTTAGAAAGTCCTTTTCCATCACCACGTCTGTTAAATAGTCACCTAAATTATCTCCTAGAAATTTGAACAGTTTAATTATTTTTTTCGCATGTATGCCTCCAAACTATTTTTTTTTTTGAGTCAGGGTCTCACTCTGTCACTCAGGCTGGAGTGCAGTGGCATGTTCACAGCCTACCGCAACCTTGACTTCCTGGGCTCCGGTGATCCTTCTACCTCAGCTTCCCGAGTAGCCGAGACTACAGGCACACGCTACCCGCTGGCTAAGTTTTTGACTTTTTGTAGAGGTGAGGGCTCAGTGTGTTGCCGAGGATGGTCTTAAACTCCTAGGCTCAAGTGGTCCTCTCGCCTCAGCCTCCCAAGGTGCTGGGGTTACAGGCGTGAGCCACCGCACCCAGCCTCCAAACTATTTTTAAGCCCTGGAACTTTTACTTCAAGTCGTCTTGCCCCGAGGCCTAACTTCTGGAACTCCTTGCCTCTGCCCCTTCTCGCAAACCCCACACCCAAAACCCACAGCAAATCTAGTGGCTCTACTTTCCTACACTGTCGGAGTCCAACCACTTCCCGCTGCTTCCACCCCTGCCACCTGGTCTGACCCCCATCATGTCTTCCCCAGACCCTTCCAACAGCCTCTTCACTGGTCTCCCTGCACCAGCCCCTTCAGTCCGTTCTCCAAACAGCAGCCAGACGTCCTGCCAAGACTGTAACTTGGAGCTCAGAACCCTCTAGCCTTCCCCATTCACTTAAGTAAAGGCCAAGGCCCTGCCACGGTGGCAAGAATCTGCACGTCAGGGTTCCCTCAGACCTCCCCCCAACCCCCCACTCCAGTCATACCAGCCTCTCTACAGTCCCTGAAACCTGCCAGGCACACTCAGGCCTCAGGGCCTTTGCACCAGCTGTTCCCTCTGCCTGCAATGAATGCTCCCCCCCCCACCTCTGTATCCTTGTTCAAATAAAACCCTCTCAGTGAGGCCAACCCCAACTGCCCTATTTAGAAACACAACCCTGATCCCCACAATTCTCTCTCCCATAGCACTTTCACCTTCGAACATTCTACATGCTTTACACATTTATGACATGTATTTTTTTTCTTTTTTTAATTCCTGGCCCCTCCTGCTAGCATGCAAGTTCTTCAAAGGACGGGATATTTGGTTTGTGTACTCAGGTCTCAGGTCTCCCCAGCACCTAGAACAGCGCCTGGCACACACACACAGCAGGCCCACGACAGCCCTTGTCGCATGGGGGGGGGTGTGATGATAGTCTTCCGTACCTGGAGGCAGCCACCTGTGGAACCCTGGGGTGGCCACTGGGTGCAGTTTGAGAATGTACATCGGATCCACTTAGAATCCCTTTTTGCTGAGTGCGCTGAAGCAAGCACGAAGCTTCCCTCTGGCCCCACTCCCAACAACTAGCTCTGCCAAGGCCAGATGCAGAGAGGAACCTATGATCTGCTTTCCCCTCTGGCCGTTTGGGAGGGGACATCTGCTCTGGGGTATGTGTAGCACATACCTGGCCTGACATAGAGTGAGACAGTGGGGGAAACGGGGGGCTGGGCGAGAGGAAGCAGCCACCAGAGCCTCACCAGGAGGAGCAGGGGTCTGGAGCTGCAGAGTGAGAGGGAGGGTGAGGGAGCAGCAGGAGTGGAGGGAAGGGCCCCACTGCCTTTCTCTCTCGCTTCCTGGCCAGATCCTGGCCCTAGCCACCTCATTCCTTCACCTCTCCTCATTCCTGCCACTCATTGGTTTATCCTGCAGACGTGTAGCTAGTGCCTGTTATGTGCTGGGCATCGTGACGGCACTGGGACAGGGTGGCGAGTGTCAGATGCGACTCCAGGTCTCCTTCCCCCCCAAATGATGGGGAGACAAGGAAGCAGGCGTCACAGCGTGCCTGGGGAGAGGGGCCTGTGCCAAGCAGGCGAGGGCCTGACCCAGGGCGGGGCGGGGCCAGGGAACGCTTCTCAGAGGGGTCTGCAGGGGCAGGTGAAGACTAGGGAGACGGTGCTCCAGGCAGAGGGAACCGCCTGTGCAAAGGCCAAGAGGGGAGAGTGAGAGCTTGGCACATCCGGGCTACCGCCTGACATTCCATCTGGCTGCAGCGTGGCAGAAGCAGGTGGAAGAGGGCTCGAGAGGCCACTGGGGAACCGACAGTGAAGGACTCAAGGGCACCTGCCGCAGTGGGGTGTGTACGTACTGTGGCCACTGGTGTAGTGCTGCAGCTTGTCGGTGTACTCCGAGTCGGCACGCTCAAACCCCCGTCTTCTGGAACAAGAGCAAAGGGCTGGAGCCATCTGGAGGTGCCCAGGGCACTGGGAGCCATAGCAGGTGACAGGGAGAGGGCAGGCAGGCCCCAGAAGCCATGTCCCTGCCGGAGGGCTCCCTACCCACCCCTTCTGGCGCCACGGGTCCCTTCCCACCTCTCCCACCTCAACTCCAGCCTCCCTCTTTCCCCTGTCCTGTCTCCAGCCACGCCCCTTTCAAAGAGCAAAGGCATCTTCCAGCCAGGGCTTCTGGGCTCAGAAACCCCAGGGTCTTCTGTGCCTCTAACCGTCTGGCCCCGTATGCTCTGAAGCAGGAGCTTTTAGAGGAAGAGTCTCTCTCCGCCTTGTGCCCAGAGGAGGGAGGTCGGGAGCTGGTCCCACCACCCTGCCTTCACTTGTGCTGTGCTGGCCACTTGGGGTGCCCTTTCCCTCCTCCTTCTCCTCCTGAGGCCTCCTAAGTCTTTCCACCACCTCCGCCAGGGGGCCAGAACTTGTGCAGAAAACAGGTGACCTGTGCCCCCTCCACCATCCCCAAAGCTCCCTGCGCCCCGTGGTCTCTCTGGCCCGCTGTCCCAAGATGCCCCCTCATGCAGAAGTATTCGGGCCTCAGTGACCACCCCTTTGAACACGGCTTGTCAAGGGCAGTGCCCAACCCAAGGCACAGGCTGTCCCTGGTGGTGTCTAGGACGCGGGAAGCCACACAAGGGTTTCCAGGCCCACCTGCCTCTGGCAACTGTGGGGTGCCTCCCCTGTTCCCCACACTCCTCAGTGGCTGAAGGGTGGGGAAGACCTGCTCCAGACAGCCCGGAGCGGCCAGGGGCCCACCCACCTGTTACACACGAGGGCGATGACAACCACGGCGATGAGGAAGACCAGGCCGGCGGCCGAGGAGCCAATGATGAGGGGCAGCTTTTCCTGGATGCTCGTCTGGTACTCAGCTGGGGAGGAAGCACAGGGGCCGTTCTCAGCCTGGCTCTGGGGGTCCTGAGCTTGCCTCCCAAACCTGCCGTTCTGCTGGTCTCCTGGGGTCTGACCCTGCCTCTGACAGGATACCTGTCATGTGCCCATGGGGGGAATGAGCTGTCACTCACTCCCAAGCGACCTTGGCCCAGTCTGTGAACTGCTCCCACCCTCGATTCCTCATCTGTAAAATGGGCATTGTCCCCACTTCTCAATGTTGATGGGAAAATCAACAAAAATAACAGCGGACACACACACAGGCAGGAAAAAGCAGGGACTCTGAAGCCAGACGCCCTGGGTTTGAGTCCTGAAGGTGTGTGCACTCTGGCAAAGTGGCTTACATTTCTGTGCCTCAGTTTCCTTATCTGTAAAGTGGGGAGAATAATAGTTCCCATCTCACAGGACTGCTGTGTGAAGGGCTCAGACCCACACCTGGCACAGAGCAAGCACTGAACACATTTGAACTATCATCGTTATTGAGCGTTTTACGTGTCTGTCACTGTGCTACGAATGTCACGCATCTCGAAGTCCTATGCAATACTTTCTATGACTACTCCATTTCACAGATGAGGAAATTGAGCTTAGTGAGGTCATAATTTGCCTGAGGCCACACAGTTAGGAAGTGGCCCCAAAGTCAGCATTTGAACCCACGTCTGCTTGGCCCAAGGGCAGGGCTTATGTGAGGTAATAGGCAAGATGCACTTGCCACTTGCCTGGCCCTTGGAAGCCACTTGGTACACACATTCTCAAGGCCATCAACACTATAATTGATGTAAATTTTATTATTTCTGCTTCTCTTCTATCTCCCTGATCAGAACAGGAGTGTGCCGAGGTTGGGCGTGAGGTTAGCACTGGGTCCTTCACATGGTCTGGGAAAGGTCAGGGCCCCAGCACACATCTACTGAATGAATAAAAAGAGAGGCCAGGCGTGGTGGCTCACCCCTGTAATCCTAGCACTTTGGGAGGCTGAGGTGGGAGGTTTGCGTGAGCCCAGAAGTTCAAGACCAGCCGGGCAACAGAGCAAGAACTCATTTCTACAAAAGTAAAAAGATTAGCTGGGTGTGGTGGCCTGTGCCTGTAGTCTCAGCTATTCAGGAGGCTGAGGTGGGAGGATCGCCTGTGCCCAGCTGGTTGAGGCTGCGGTGAGCCGTGATCATGGCACTGTACTCCAGCCTGTGTGACAGAGTGAGACCCCGACTCAAAAAAAAGAAAAGATCTGGGCTAGTTCCCAGTGCCTTGTCAGTGACATTTGTCCAACATGGACAAGGGCTTAAAGAAGTGAAGAAAGTTGCCCGAGAAAGGGGGAGTTTTACCTAGGAGGTGAGTGCAGGGAGGGTGGTGGAGCCCTGCAGGGGATTTTTGTGACAAGACAGGAAGTTGGGAGCCTCTAGAATGTTCATCCAGACAAAGGCCAAGTCCCAACCAGTGGCAGACATCCATGCTAAGAGGGATGCTGGAATCTGGTCACAGGAAGCTTGAGCCTGGAGCTTGGCTGACTGGTGGAAGGGTCCCAGACTCACAGCAGTGACAACCATGACTTGATTACTATCTGCTGGGTGCTAACTATGTGTAGGACCTAGTGTGGGGGGAGCGGGGGGCTGTGCTAGGCCCCTCCTTCTCACACTACTTGATAATGATGGCGTGATGATGAGAGCATTATTATCACCCTGATTTATGGGTGAGAAAACTGAGGGTCAGAGAGGTAAGGCCTCTTGTTCAAGGCCACACAGGCATGAATCAGCAGTGATATCCCCATCTATCTGGCTTCAGGGCTCACACTCTTTAAACTATGATGCTCCTCAAAGACTATTAGAACAGGGATGGTGCTTAGAGACCATGTCATCCCAGAGTGGGAAACATATAGCACATGGGCTGCAACCTTCCATTCCTTGCCTGAGTCAGACATGATTAATCCAACCCAGAACTTCTTCCTGCTGAACTCAGATGCAATTCATTGAAGTTGTTTATGGATAAAATATGTTTACAGATTGAATACAATGCTTTCACCTTATAGATGAGAAAAATTTGGACCAGGGAATGCTCAGAGTCCTGGGAAAGGAGGTAGCCTGGCTGACAGCATGGTAACAGAGGAGTCTGCATCTTTTCTGGGCCACAGACACAGGGCCCCTCTATGTGCCTGTGCACAAAGTTTCAAAACCAGGAGAGAGGGAGGGCTGACATCTGGAAGGCGGGGTGCTGTTCCCACTTGCAAGAAGCGCTTCATAGGAATGGTGGCCCTCAAGTCTGCTCTGTTTGCAGGGTCAGCACCCTCCTCTTTGCTCTGCTCACCTTCTGTCATGGTCTGGAAGTACATTTTGCCGCTGTAGCGCCCGTAGCCTGCCACGGTGCGTGCCCGCACCTGGAACACATAGATGGCGCCGGCTTTGAGACCCTGCACGGTGACCGTGTTGGTGGGGCTTTTGATGGCTGTGGCGTTGTACTCACTGAGCTCCTGCAGGGAACAGAGAAGACACCTGATGAGGGGCTGCCCACAGTGGGCCACAGCCCACTGCCTGTTCCTGCCACTTTGGGATGGGTCTGGTTGCTGGGTAAACATCTGTGGCTCCCAATTCTTCACCCCCCATCCGTGGTAGAATGACACACCTATGCCTTGTGCCATGTGACTGCAACACTGCTCCCAAGGCAGGCAGAGTATATTTCTCTGCCTCATGGATGCTGGATTGTCTGTGTGACTTGCATTGGCCACTGGAACATTCTGGTGGATGTGACATAGGTGTGCTTGCTGATCTGGTCTGGCCTCATGTGTGCCTGCCACCTTCCATGAGATGGGCCTGTCTTGGGTAACAGCTTGCTACAGATGAGAAACAGGTAGAGACCCTGACCCACCTCCTAGGCTGAAACAGGGCCGCCCCAGATGACCCACAGACAAAACTCATGGGCAAGAAAAATAGCCACTTGCTGTTGTAAGTCATTGGATTTGGGGGGACTGTTTGTTCTGCAGCATTATCTCAGCAACTGCTGACTGATACACACATATTGACTGAGTGATACACTGGGGACTGGGGACTTGAGTTCTTGGAGCCAGCGGAGGGAGGGTCCACTCTAGTCACGTCTGCATCCCTCTCCCTGTCTGATACCTTGATGGGTTAAGTGGAAGGACCTCCTTCAGCCTCAGTGCACTTGGGTGAGGCAAGCACTAAGGCCCATAAAGGAAAATGACACCTTTGCCTCTCTCCTGCCCCATCCCCAGTCACACATATCAGTTGGTGGCTGCTTTGGGATGCAAAACCAGCTGCTTGCATGGAGCCACCTCTACTGTTCATGCCTTTGGGGGACCCAGGACCTAATGTCTCCTCCTTTGAGAGATACAGAACACCAATCCTGGCTACCTGAGCACGGCCCAGGGGACCCAGGAGTCTGGGACAGGACCAAAGCCTGGCTGCCGCAGTAGCAGTGCAGATGTGGTTGGATCAGACTCAGAGGAGGCTCCTTACGGCACCTGTCAGCCACCGGGCAACCCTTCCCCAGTACCCTCTGCACTAGGCCCGGGCTGGGCACTGGGATCCCATGGGGGGGGTTATGCCATAGGCCCTGGCCTTGGAGAGCTCAGTCCAGAAAAGCAAACAGAGTGAGGCTCATGAACCTCTTTGAGGAGCTGATGGGAATCTGTGAACCTCAGAAAAATGCACACCCAGCCTTACACGCTGATCACATGTACAGCACGGAATGCACAGAGCTCTGGAAACCCTCCTGCAACAGTGGCGGTTCAGTGTGAACAACATTGCTACAGGCGTTGGAGTATGAAGGTTAAGATCACAAGCTGGAGCCAGACTTCCAGGGTTCAAGTCCTGGCTCCACTGCTTATTTCCTGTGTGACCTTGGGCAGGCTCCCTAATTTCTCTGTGTCTGAAAAGTGGGTATAGTCATAGTAGCTTCCTCACAGGGCTGTCTGGAGAAGAAAATGACTCAGTATGTATACAGTGTTCACCCTAGTAGGGTGAGCAGTTCTCAATCCAACTGCAAGTCATTGGAGTTGTTTATGGATAAATGCATAAACAAAATGGATAAAATATGTTTACAGATTGAATACAATGCTTTCACCTTATAGATGAGAAAAATTTGGACCAGGGAATGCTCAGAGTCCTGGGAAAGGAGGTAGCCTGGCTGACAGCATGGTAACAGAGGAGTCTGCATCTTTTCTGGGCCACAGACACAGGGCCCCTCTATGTGCCTGTGCACAAAGGTTCAAAACCAGGAGAGAGGGAGGGCTGACATCTGGAAGGTGGGGTGCTGTTCCCACTTGCAAGAAGCGCTTCATATGGATAAGATATGTTTACGGATTGAATACGATGCTTTCACCTTACAGATGAGAAAAACTTGGACCAGGGAATGTGAGTGACTTGCTCAGAGTCCTGGGAAAGGAGGTGCCTTGGCTGACAGCACGGTAACAGCGGAATCTGCATCTTTCTGGGTCAAAGACCCAGGGCCCCTATATGTGCCTGTGCACAAAGGCTTTCCAAGAGATGAGGGGCATGTGACCTGGTCCAGGTGGGGGACTGCCAGGTGAAGTCAGAGAAAGCTCCCAGGTGAATGGAGGATACTGGAATCTTAAAGAACAAATAGGAGTCATCCAGGCAAAGGGCGTGCCTGACAGAAGGAGCAATGGCTACCAGAGCAAGGAGGTGAGAACGGTTCAAGGTGTGGGGGCTGGAGAGGGGCTGACCTGTGAATGCATCTCTACCACCCCCATGCCAGGCAAGTGTGGGGCAGCAGCAGATAGGAAGTCTCTTGTGCTGAGCCAGATCATCTGCCTCCTCCTCCCAGTCACATGTGTCTCTCCCTTCTCTGAGCTCCAGAGCACTTGCTGTGGGGGCTGTAGGAGGGGGTCTCTGGCACCGCTCCTCGTCCTGGGCTGAGTTGCCTCGCCTCTCACGCCCTTGAACATAAGCTTGTGAGGGCGGGCCTGTGTGTGTTCCCCTGAGCCACATGCAAGATCCCTCACACAGGTGCTTCCTCAGTGTCCACAGGGAGAAGGCTGATGCCTTTGTCCAACATTCCAGACCCTTCACAATTCACTTTTGCAGTTTCTCCTGTCCCATCCCCAGTGCTCTCCCGGTTCCTGCCATCCCCAACTCTTTCCCGCTTCCGTGGTAATGCTGCCAGACTGAGCTAACTCAAGCATGGGATACTGTTCAGTTAGATTTCAGATGAACAACAAATAACTTTTTTTTCTGAGTTGGGGTCTCAATCTGTTGCCCAGGCTGGAGTGCAGTGGTATCATCATGGCTCACCGCAGCCGTAACCTCTTGGGCTCAGGTGATTCTTTCTGCTTCAGCCTCCCGAGTAGTTGGGGTTACAGGTGTGTGCCACCATGCCTGGCTTATTTTTTAATTTTATTTTTTTGTGGAGATGAGGTCTCACTATGTTGCCTAGGCTAGTCTCTGACTCCTGGGCTCAAGCAATCCTGTTGCCTTGGCCTCCTGAAGTGTTGGGATTACAGGTGAGAACCACTTCATCTGACCCAAATAATTTTTTCTTAGTTGCCGTCTCACTCTGTAGCCCAGGCTGGAGTACAGTGGCATGCTCGTGGCCACTGTAGCCTTGATCTGCTAGACTTAGGTGATCCTTCCGCCTCAGCCTTCCAAGTAGCTGGAACCACAGATGTATGCCACCATGCCCAGATAATTTTTTTTAAAATTTGTTGTAGAGACGAGGGCTCACCAAGTTGTCCAGGCTGCTCTTGAACCCCTCGCCTCTACCTCCCAAAGTGCTGGAATTACAAGTGTGAGCCACTATGCTCGGCTTCCAAATAATTTTTAATATACATAGATCCCATGCAATATTTGGGATATACTTACACTAATTAAAAAAAAAAAATTTTAATGTGTCTTGTGTCCTATATTTTATCTGGCAACCCTACCTCCCCAGGCACTCTGAGCTTTGGCAAGCACTGTTGCCCTGTCTGAAATATCCTTTCCTCATCTGTCTGGCAGTTTCCAACTCATCGTTCAAGACTCAGCACGCGTGCCATCTCTGTCCGGGAGACTTCCCAGATGTGCCGGCTGAGGTTGTGGGTCCACTGTTCTGATAGGGTCCACCTATTGTTCTGATATGCATGTCCATCTTCTCTAAGGATGTGGGTTCTCTGATGGCAGGGACCATGTCTTGTTCACATCTGGACCCCTAGGCTTGGCACACAGTAGGTGGTGACTACCGACACAACAAATGAACATCCACCTAGTATTCAGAGAGCCACAAAACCTGGGCTGCAGTTCCAGGATTGACCACTAGGTTCCGCCATCCAATGTGGGATCTGGTCGGCGAGAAAAGGGGTTCAAATCCACAGACTGGGTGGGTGCCCACTTAGGGAGGTAAGAGTTTTAGGTTCTGGATTATACGAAAGAGACGAGAGGTGACTGTCGGTGCCATAGGTAACTCAGGAGACCAAGGAAACCAAGCTGAGCAGATCCTGTCTCTAAATCCAGACCAAGGATGGAGCTGTTAAAAATCCTGGTTCTCCCACTTAATTGCATGTGACCTTGGGAACGACCCTTCCCTTCCCTGAGCCCCCATTTTTTATTCCAGAAGATGGACCAACGAATGCCATTTAGGGCTGTCGCCAACTCCCTTCTGTCTCTCCTCTCTGGAGTACCTTCATCTGAACAGTGATTAAGCACCGAGGGGTGATGGGAAGAAATTCAGCATGAAATCCACTAGTCATCCTTAATTTGAGCCCTTATCTAGAGACTCAGGATCACCGAGGCGCTGGGTGGGTGGCAAGCCTTCTGAGCCTCAGTTATCTCATCTCTAAAGGGGGATAACACCAGCAGGTACTACACAGGGTGGTGGTGGAAATTCAACAGAAAAATATGGGTAACGCTTCTGGCACAGTCCCTGCACACACAGGACTTAATAAATGTTGGTTATCATCATCACTGTATCATCAACACACTGCAGGGTAAGCCCTCACCAATGTCCAACAAATGGATGAATGAATGCACCTGTGAATGAACGAGTGGACAAAGCCGTCCAGGGACTGGGTGACAACCTGAAGAAAGCTGGCCTTCCACAGTATCCCCCCTCCCCCAGCCTTTGCTCCTGCTGCCTGGAGTGTCCTTCCCTTCGCTTCTGCCCGGTAGACATTTCTGTTGAACAAACACTGAAATCGATGTGGCCTACAAGGGCCCATCGACCACCCGCGGCCTCATGAATGCCTCTTTGCCTTGAGCTCTTGTGGGTCCGGGGAGTCTGGCCCCATGTGCTTTGGGGTAGCTGCCCAAGGCGGCCAACTCCCCCGGGGACGCTGAAGCCATGGCCAGGCCTGGGGGTGCAGCACGGCTGACACCATTTGTCACTGGCATCCAGAAGACTTTCGGCAGAGGGGCTGTGAGCGCTGGGCTCTGGGCAGGCTGGGAAGTCCCTCTAGGACGGACAGGAAGGGTGGGTGGAGGTGGTGAGGGGCCTGCAGGCCTGGGATGCGCCTGCCCTGCCCAGGCAGGAAAGAAATGGATTCAGGCTCCAGGAGGATCCCGCACTGGGTGAGCTGGCCGTGGACTTGTCAGAAGAAATCTCACCAAGGGCAGCCCAGCTGTCCACCTCAAGGGCGGGGTGGGAGAGGTGGTGGCTGGCGTGTCATGGTCTTATCTGGGAGGTCAGGGGTTCTCCTCTGATCCTTCTGACAGTGCCTCCCCACCCCTTGACGTCCCCCTGGGTTCTAACTTCTGCCTCTTGGTCCCTCTGTGCCTTCCTGGCCTTCCGCCAGCAAGCGCCACACCTATACCCTCAAATCATACCCCCACACCCTACATCCACCCCAGGAGAGGCATGCCAGTCCCTGGAGTCACCCTTCACACCTCCCTGCCCCCTGGGCTTTAAAGCGCTGAATCTGTTGCATCCGCCACATCTGCTGCCACTCCCTTCCCTGTCCATGCCACCCGGTGTCCCATGAGAGCCTGCTCCCTGAGTCGCCCGGTCCCCCGGCAGTCTGTTCTTCACACAGCCAGCTCCACAGAGCTTTAAAGCAATCTGAGTCCGACTGCCTCATTCCAGAACCTTCCCATCATATTTTAAATGGAATCCAGACTCACCACACCCAGCCTGGCCTCCCCCTCCAGCCTCCTCCCCTGCTGCTCTCTGCTCAGGTTGCTCCTGCCACACTGGCCTTCTCTGTTCCCTGACCCCGGCATTCCTGCCCCAGGGCCTTGGAGCCCACTGTTCCTGCCGCCTGGAGTGACTGTGCTCCTCATGTGTGTGTCAGGTGACTTCCTGGCATCTTCCCAGGCTCAGCTCAAATGTCACCCAAGGCAGGCTTCCCCTCACCCATGCTGGGACTGTGGACCCCCCGTGTGTGGGGATATTTGCTGGCCCTTCTGTGGCTAGTGTCACGACCCCTTGTCTCATAGCTAGCAGTGTCTGAGCCTGTTGTTTTTTCCTGGACTGTGACGTCCCTGAGGCCTCCAGGCCACCCGGTCACTCTCGATATTCCTGGTACCCGGCGTCCATCTCCCCACTGGCAGATGCCAAGCTGTCCCTCTCTGCACCCCAGGCTTGAGACAGAGGCCGACAGAAGCAGGGCCATGTCTCATCCCAGATGTGTCTCAGGCTGCCCTCAGCCCTGCCCTCTCTTGCCATTTGGCCTGAAATTCTCCACTGCAGGGGCCGGGCCTGCCCTGGGCTGGCCCTGTCTACCTCTCAATAGCCACCCCAGAGGCAGCCCTGGGAAAAAAACTGAGAGGCAGGAGAGCCAGGCAAGGAGGGAGAACACAAGTCCAAATCTTTGCTGGGTGCTCGTGGACAGGTTAGCTTCTCTGTGCCTCAGTTTCCCCTCCCATCCAGTGGGGTAGAGTCCCCCTGCGAGGATGGGTGAGATACATGCTTAGCACATCGTGACTGCTCATGAAATGTGAGCAGGCGGCGACCTCGGGGTTGCAGGGCCTGGGGGCCCTGCCACCCTGGCAGGGCCCGGGGAACGCCTGGGCAGTGGTAAAAAGTAGGCCAGAGCCGCTTCCCAGTTCATGCCTCTGCCAGCCTCCCAGGCCTGCCTGCTGCGGCAGGAAGTGGGTCGCAGGCAGGACCCGCACTGGGATTCCTTGTTTCCGTTCCAGTCTTTGGGGACAAACACTTCCAGTTTCATTTAATCACAAAGCTTCTTAATTAGTTTTTTTTTTTTTTTTTGCCTGTCTGAGTTCTATATTGCTGAGCTTTCCCTGCTGGAGACAGCAGAGATGCTAGCTCTGTGGCCTGGGAGCAGCTGGTTCGGCTACCCTGGACACCTGGCTTTTCCCCCTTCGCCGCCCTTCATGGCCCCGTGAGGACTGGGGTCTTCTGGTAGTCACTTCCCGAGCCATCCAACAAACATCTCTTGAGCACTGCCTGTGTGCCAGGCACTGGGGACACGACAGAGAATGGCAAGTTCTCCCCACTCCAGGGACTTACCATCAGGTCAAAGCTGAGGTAGTCAATACTAAATTGTGTGATATTATTATTATTATTATTATTGTTTTGAGTTGGAGTCTCACTCTGTCGCCCAGACTGGATTGCAGTGGCACACTCACGGCCACTGCAGCCTTGACCTGATGGGCTCAGGTGGTCCTTCTGTCTCAGCCTGCCAAGTAGCTGAAACCACAGGCGTGCACCACCCTGCTAGCTAATTTTTTGATTTACCGTAGAGACGAGGTCTCACCAAGTTGCCCAGGCTGGTCTCAAATCTCTGGGCTTAGGCAATTCTCTCACCTTGGCCTCCCAAAGTTCTGGGATTACAGGCTTGCGCCACTGTGTCCGGCCAGGTGATACCATTAAAAAAATTATAATTGTGATAGATGTTATGTAGAAGAATGGCAGGGTACACGAAGGTAAAATGGGGTCTGCACAGGGAGGGAGGGCTTCTCTGAGGAGGTGATATTTAGGCTGAGAGCTGAAAGGCTGAGTTGGGCTGGCCCGGGGGAGGAGGTAAGGGGTGGGAATGGTCTAGACGGTCATCCACTGGTCCAGGCTCCCAGGCTCCAGTCCCCACACTCTTCCTCTCCTGTCCTCAGGCTCCATCTCTCACTTCTCGTATTCATGCACACAACTCACTTGTGCCACGTCTGTGGCCTGCGGGGCAGACATGGCAGCTTGTGGTGCTGCAAGAGAGGGCAGTCCATGGGAGAAGATGGAGGTGACATTGGGAGGGACCCAGGAGATTCTGACAGGGGACTTGGGCATGAGGTCCCAGGGGCTTTTTGTCAAGTGGTCTGCCGAGGCTGAGGCCTGGACCACAGAAAGGGATTCATCCATGTATTTGCCAGTCAGTGCCGACCACGTGTCTCCTGATCACATGTCTCCTTGGAGCCAGGTCTGGGTGTTGGAGAGAGATGGTAGGGGGAGGTGATGCCTGGCCTCTTGGAAGAGCCTGTGGGGAGGGGGAGGGGAGGGAGTTGAGTGCACAGCTGGTTAAGGCTGGGAAGGGTTTGAAGAGCCCCTGAGACCCACCAGAGTGTGTCTGATCCAGCAGTTAATAGAGTATAGGGCTGGACTGGGCCTCAGAAAATGAGGCTCCAGGTGGGGCGTGTGGTTCACACCTGTAATCTCAGCACTCTGGGAGGCCGAGGCGAGAAGATTACCTGAGTCCAGGGGTTTGAGACCAGACTGGGCAACTTGGTGAAACCTCATCTCTACAATAAATCAAAAAATTAACCGGGCATGGTGGCACATGTCTATAGGTCCGGCTATTTGGAAGACTGAGGTGGAAGGATCGCCTGAGCCCAGCCAGTCGAGGCTACAGTGGTTGTGAGCATGCCACTGCACTCCATCCTAGGTGACAGAGTGAGACTCCGACTCAAAAAAAAAAAAAAGGGCAAGCAAGCAGCGGGGCTCCAGCAGCACTGGCTGGAACTGTCTTTACCATGTCACCGTGCTTCCTCTCAGCTTTCCGTCCTTTCCCAGTTCCCAGTGGGCTTGTCCTCAACTAAAGGCCTTCCTGTCAGTCGCTTACTTCTAGTCTGAACAGAAGCCCAGTGACACCCCTTCCCAGGAGCTCCAGCAGCCTCTGTGTCTGTTTGGTGCCTCCGGGAGTAGGTAAGAGAAGTCATCATTCAAAGTAGGGGCTTTCTGGGGCCTCCCCTGTCCAGCCATGCGGGTGGCCAGTGCTCCGTCTACCCTCTGGCCCTGGATGGTGCGGCCCCGCATTCACCTGGCCTGGCACCCTGTCCACCGAGCAGGGCGGACTAGGAAGGAGAGACAGACCTCACCTCTGCTGAAAGTCGAGCGCCGTGCTGGGCACTGGACCCGTCTTTCTCCTTGACCTGCCCAGGCCCCCACGAGAGACAGGTGGTCTCCTCTGCATGAGACATGGATGGGGATCAAGGCTCAGAGGGAGAGAGACACTTGCCCAAGGCCACACAGCTGGTGAAGGATGAAGCTGGGACTTGAACCTGTGGCTCCTCACCCCTAGCCCAGTGCTCCTTCTGTAGCACCAGGGCTTCCGACCTTGGCTCTGAAGGGAGCAGAAGGGCCTGACTGAAAAGCTCGCTGGGAAATTGCCCTCCCCCACAAAGGCACTTGGGTGATGGAAACAGGTGTTTCCATGGCACTGGTGCCCATGGGAGACGCCCCAGCTCCCTCACCTGTGCAGAAGCTCTTGTGAACGCTTTTGAGTTGCTGGGCAGGACAGGTGAGTGACTAACTTCTCAATAAGTGTAACTTTTTGGGAATCCAGTTTTTCACAACATCAAACCAACGAAATCAAGATGAAAGGGATTTTGGTGGGGAAAGGGATGTGGCCGCTGTGCTTTGCTGAGATTGCTGGCTGGATTGCCCCTTCCCGCCGCCAGAAAAGCGAGACTCAGAGAGGTCGAGGCACCCGCCCGAGGTCTCACAGCTGGGAGGAGGGGGGCCAGGTGGGGCGGCAGGTGGCCTGACTCCGAGGCCAGTGCTCTTCCTGCAGCACCCACGGGGCTCACCCTGTGGGAGAGTGGAGCCCCTGGGCCCTGGCCTGGGAGGGGGCCTCCGGGGACCGGGTGCTGGGGAGCCCGGACGCACAGGCACCTTCTCGTAGTATTGCAGCTCGTAGTCCAGGATTACGCCATTGGGCTGGTCCGGCTGGGACCACGACAGGGTGATGCTGTCCACGGTGCGGCTCACCTGGTGCATGATGGACACAGCAGACGGAGCTGGAAGAGAGGTCAAGGGTCAGGGGTCAGGGCAGCATGAGAAGGTGTGGCTTTGGCCCAGCCTCAGAGGTGCCTGGGCAAGTCTCTACCTCCAGGCCTTTGGCTGAGCTGTGCCCTCTGCCTGGGATGCCCTCCCTGCCCTTCCTATGGCCGGCTCCTTTTCCTTCTTCAGGTCCCAGCTCACACTGATCACCCTGGCTAAGGATACTCTCACATGCTGTGCTTCCTCTCAGTCATTATATCAGAAAACAGAGCTGGGCTCGGTGGCTCAGCCTGTAATCCCAGCACTTTGGGAGGCTGAGGTGAGAGGATTGCCTGAGCCCGTGGGTTTGAGACTCTCACCCAGGCAACTTGTCAGGACCTCATCTCTACAGTAAATCAAAAATTAGCCGGGTGTGGTAGTGCACGCCTGTAGTTCTGGATATTTGGAAGGCTGAGGTGGAAGGATGGCAGAGCCCAGCAGGTCAATACTGGGGTGGCCACGAGCGTGCCACTGCACTCCAGCCTGGGCGACAGACTCAACTCAGAAAAGGGAAAAAAAGAAAACAGGACTGAGTGCGGTGGCTCATGCCTGTAATCCCAGCACTCTGGGAGACTGAGGTGGGAGGATCGTTTGAGACCAGGAGACTGAGACCAGAGAGCGAAAGGCAGCTGGCCCAGGCCACACAGCCAGCCTGGGGGAGCAAGTAGGGGACAGAGGGCTCATGCAGGGCTGTGGTGTTGCTGCTGCGCTCTTGTGGGTCACCTTCTGGTGACAGACACTCACTGACAGCTTCTCCAGCCCTGAGGAAGCGTAAGACACATCCAGTCGAGAGAGACTGTACATACTGAATGGTTTATTACTTTTAAACACATTTTGTTAAAAAATAGAGAAGACAGAATCTTGCTATGCTGCCCAGGTTGGCCTTGAACTCTTAGCCTTAAGTGATCCTCCTGCCTTGGCCTCCTAGCTAGCTGGGACTATAGGCACATGCCACTACCCTGGCTAATTTTTAAAAAACTTTTATTTTGTAGAGATGAAGTCTCACTATGTTGCCCAGGCTGACCTTGAACTCCTGGCCTAAGTGGTCCTCCTGCCTCAGTCTCCTGAGTAGTTGAGACTATAAGTGCCACCATACCTGGCTAAATTTTAAAAATCATTTATCTTGTCAATATGGGGTCTCACTATGTTGTCCAGGCACTGGTCTCAAACTTCTGCCTCAAGCAATCTTCCCACTTTGGCCTCCCAAAGTGCTGAGATTACAGGTGTGAGTCACTGTACCCAGCCTGAAGTGTTTAATTGTATGTCATATTCATTTCACCTCAATAAAATCAATCATTCCCCATTCCCATTGGTGCTGTCAGTGTTCTCATGGAAGGTGGTTAGAGGGAGAGACAAGAAGCCAGGGGCTGTGTTTAGTGCTAGAAGGACTCTTAGAAGTAATTTAGTCCAATTCTCTCATCTGACAGATGTGGAAACCGAGGTCTGGAGAGGGCTTGAGCTGCCGAGACACCAAGGCTGGTTCATGCACTGGCCTTTCTGGACTCCTTGTTTCGTAATGCACCTGCCTGCTGTGCTTGCCTCCTTCTCAGATGGGACACACAAGCATCTGTCATGTGTGGTCATGGCCCCAGGCTCTTTACACATGCTTCCTGAGTCGCCTGTTGGCAAGGAGGCAGTCTTAGCCCACTGCCAGGTAAGGCACTGCAACTCGGAGGGGCATGGGACTTCTGAGAGCACAGTCAGTGGAGAGCCAAGATTCACACCCAGGTCTGGGAGCACACAGACCGCAGGAGCCAGGGTTTGAACCCAGGTCTGAGATCACACAGTCAGCGGGGAGCCAGGGTTTGAACTCAGGTCCGAGATTACACAGTCAGCAGGGAGCTGGGACTCGAACTCAAGTCTGAGAGCACACAGTCCACACGGGGCTGGGATTCGAACTTAGATCTGCTGCTCTTCAGAGCAGTGTTGGTCCCGGAGCAGGACTGGCCAGGGATGACCTGGGCTTTCTGGGACTGAAGTTTTCATGGTTCAGGAAGTGCTGGGGACTTGCCAGGAAGGGAGCACCTTCCGCCATTCTCTCTGCTTCCCAGGCAGGTCTGTGACAAGCAGGTGTCCTGTCTCAGCCACACAGGGATGCCTGTGGGCGGAAGCTGGCTCTTCCCAGACCCGAATCCCACTTCTCAAGGGCTCTGAGGGGGCGGGCGTGGGCAGGGGCAGGCCCAGTAGGAGCTGGTGGGGACCTGATGCCAACTGTAGGGTTTGGAGCTTGGAACTGACTTGTCTGTTTTCTACTCTGCTTCCACCTCTGCAGACTGTCCTCTCTGCCCTGCTGCCAACTGGCTGTGTGACCTTAGGTGAGCCATCCCTCTCTGGACCCGGCTTCCTCCTTTGCACTACAGGCCAGGCTGGGAGACCCAAGACCTTGGCTTGAACACTACCTGCCCATCCTGCCCGTGCAGCCCTTGGCCTGGAGCTGGATCGGCCTGGGGCCCAATGCAGGCCTGAGCAGGTCCAGATGCACCTCAGCACCCCCAGGAGTTGTGGAAAGTTGCCCCGGACACTTCAGGTGGGGCAGCAGTGTCCATAAGAGGACTAGACCCCCGTCCAGGGGTCTTGGATGAGCAAGAGAGGGCTCCTTGCCCTGCCAGGCACAGCGGGCCCTTTGGGGTCAGGGACTTGGACATGGGCTCTGGGCAGCGCCTGGTATGTGGTCAGTGCTGTGAGTGTTGACTGATGTCACTTGCCTCGGTGTGCTGAGTGGCTGACTTGCGACATCTCATTCCATTCACTTAACAACAGTGTGGGACGGGGGTTAATATCTGCACTTTGCAGGAGGAAACTGAGGCTCAGAGAGGCACAGTGACCTTCCTGGAAGGGAGCTGAGCTGGGCCCGGAGCCCATCATCCTGTCCCAGCGATGTCCCCTGCCAGGCCTCAGAGTCATCCCCTCTTCTTGTCCTCCTCTCCTGACCCTGTCCCCAGCCCCTGCCCCAGTGCCTTCCCTCCCTCCGGAGCCACCTGTGTGAGCTGCTGAGTGTTCGGTTGTCCTGGATCACCTGAGGCCCGAGCCTCCCTGTGAAACCCAGGCCGCCTGCCCCGCCAGTGGTCAGTTTCCCACTGAAACAACAAAGTCAGTGCCTCTGGACTTTCACAGGCCCAGGCCAATCGGGGGGACTTCTGGTGGGGCCTGGGAAGCACCCCCTACACCTGGCCTCCTCCTAGTTTCCCAGCCTAACTCAGCTAGCCCACAAAGCAGTGGCCACTCAGGGCTGTGTGTGTATGTGTGTGTGTGTGTGTGTGCATGCGCACGCACGCACATGGGACAAGGGGTGCTTAGGAAGCCCAGGAAGATGCTTTAAACTCATCTGCCAGAGATCTGGGAGTGATGCCCCTACCCCTGCCTCCAGGGGCCTTTGCATGAGTCTGGGTGAGGGACCGGGCGAGGCAATCTCCAGGGCTCCTTGGAAGGCTGGGTCCCCTGCCCTGACAGCCAGCCAAGCATGGTTGGTCGGGGGGACATGCCATCACCCTGTGCCACATCAAGGGAGCCCCGGACGCACACGGAGCCCGCAGGCTATTGAGAAGTATTTTGGTTAAGTGTTTTGGTGCTCTGGCTCACCCGTGCTCCACACTGAGACCTGCGGTGCTCTGGCTAGAACGTCCCGCCAGGTCCTGGAACTGCTGCCTGCCTGGTGGTGGGGAGCCCTGTGGGGGGAGCCCCCAGACCTGCCTGCATGCCCCATTCCTCCACTTGTGAGTGTGGCCCTGAGCAGGTTCTTGTAACTTCGCTGAGCCTCAGTTTCCACACCCGTCAGGTGGGTAGCCTCACCTGACTAGGATGCCACGGCTGTGAAAGGGGTGGGCTCAGAGGGTCCGAGTGTGGCTGGCACCCAGCAGGAGAGAGGCAGCATTGATAATTCTTCAGTTCACAGGGCACTGTGATGCCACCGTAGCCGGGTGCTGGGGCTCAGGGGGAGAGTCAGGGGCCTCCCCACTCAGGATTCACTGCTCACGGGAGGAAGCGTATTTTTCTCACCTCAGTGTGCACCTGCTCCAGGCTGTGCACCACGCCAGGCCCTGGGGAAGTTGGAATACTCAGGAGCAGTGTGGGGCTCTGGGGTCTGAACCCCCATTTCAGGACTCGGCCGAGGTGAGCCAGCCCTGAACAGGGATGGGACTGCCCTGTCCACATCCCCCTGTGGCTTCACCTCCCAACAACAAAGTGGCAGAACGTTTCCCCTAGGCTGTTGTACTTTTCAAACCTTAGTGGGCATAAAGATAACCGGACTGTCAAGATTTACACTGCCACCCGCCCCAGAGAGGCTGACTCAGCAGGACTGGGTGGAGCCTGAGAATCTGCATTTCTTCTTTTTTTTAATTGCTCTGTTGCCCAAGGTGGAGTGCAGTGGCACGATCATGGCTCACTGCAGCCTTGACCTCCTGGGCTCAAGTGATCCTCCCACCTCAGCCTCCTGAGTAGCTAAGATAACAGGTGCATGCCAAAATGCCTGGCTAATTTAAAAATTTTTTTTGGAGAGACAAGGTCTTGCTATGTTACCCAGGCTGGTATTGTACTCTTGGCCTCAAGTAATCCTCCTGCTTTGGCCTCTCCCAAGGTGTTGAGACTACAGGTGTGAGCCACTGTACTTGGCCAGAATGTGCATTTTTTTTTGAATCAGAGTCTCACTCTGTCACCCAGGTTAGAGTGCAGTGGCATGCTGCTCACAGCCACCGCAGCCTCTGAGCTCAGGCAATCCTTCCTCCTCAGCTTTCCATGTTGCTAGAACCACAGGCGTGCACCACCATGCCCACCTAATTTTTCTTGATTGATTGTAGAGGCGAGGTTTCACCATGTTGCTTAGGCTGGTCTCAAACCCCTGGGCTCAGGCAATCCTCTCGCCTCCGCCTCCCAAAGTGTTGGGATTACAGGCGTGAGTCACTGTGCCTGGCCCAGAATGTGCAATTCTCACAAGCTCAGAGTGATTTTGATACTGCCGACCACACTTTGAGGATGAGTGGATTCAGGGCCAGCCACAGAGCAGATGGTGGTGGGGCTGGCACTGGAGCCCAGAGACACTGAGTCCTGGTCTGCTGTACCTGCCACCCTCTGGGCTGCTTCTCGAAGTCTGACTTCTGCCAAGCCCAGCCCCCTTACTGCCTGGGCCTCATCCTTCCTGCGGGGCCCGTGAGCTCAGAGTCCTGGAGCAGCCGCACAAGTAGGCCTTTGGGGGCAGAGACAAGGCTACTGAGGTGGAGGACTTTGCTTCCAGGGCACCGGGCCTGGGAACTTGTCGGGAAGGCACTGGGGAGCCACAGAGGGCTGTGGCAGGGGAGGTAAGCTGCTCCTCACTTAAAACAAGTGTGTCATCAGGCTTGTCCTTCTGACAACCCTGCTATTCCATGGTGCCCAGTAAAAGGGAGACCCGGCCCAGCCACGACCAACCATGTGCTTCCACCAGTTGACTCACGAACACCCCATCAGCCCTGTGAGGCCCAGAGCATCGTTATACCCATTTCACGATGAGGACATGGAGGCACAGAGATGTGAAGTAACTGACCCAAGGTCACACAGTTAGCAAGCAAGGGCGCTGGGATTTGAACCCAGGCCCTCCCAGGTCCAACGGCTCCGTCCCATCCACTAGCTGATGCTGGGCTCTGGAGACCAGCGGGTCTCCAAGGACACCTTGGTGCAGCTCCCATCCTGCTGCTGCAACGCTGCCCCCACTGGCACCCGTGACTCACTCACCACCCACCCGGCCTGCCCCAGTTCGTGGAGCTCAGCTGCCGGTGGAGGCGGGTCTCACACAGCCTTGGGGGTCTGGGCCCAGTGGGCTTAGCTGGCAGGCTTGGGTTACAGGCAGCTCGCCCGGGCTCTGATCCTATAAGCCCCGGAACCCCGGGCGTGGCAAAGAGGCGGCATTTGCCAGGAAGATGATCAAGGCGGGCCCGTGGGGGCCAAGCAGGCCTGGCCTTTCCCCTGGAATCCAGGGGGATTAACGGGGAGAAAAGGCAACAGCTGGCTGTCCTCCTGCCCCTCCCGCCGCCAGCCGCCCACCCTGGGGTGTCAGGTTTCCCTGCAAGTTGGTCATTGGGGAATTCTGGTATTTTCAATTACCAGCGGGGCACGCCGGCAGGGGAATGGGGTCAGCGGTGCCCCGTGACCCCTGCAGGAAGATGGAGCCCCAGGGAACACGCACAAAAGAGGCTTGTGGCCGAGAGGGCTGGGGAGGGGGGCTGGCCGGGCGGGGCTGCTGGGCTGGAGCAGGTGGTCGGGCCCCCGCTGCCCCCGCGAGCCCCCC
>NW_007218096.1:32560-42253 GCF_000164805.1 Carlito syrichta
CCCCTCCCCAAGCCCCAGACTTGCAGATCCCAGTGTCTCTTTGTCTTCATTCCCCGTTGACAGCCCTTGGCATCCTCCCATCATACCGGGAATAAAATACTCTGCTGTGGCCTGTCAGGCCCAGCCGGGCACCTGCCGCCTCGCTCTACCTGCCCTCACTCCCAGGTACTGTCCACAGGGGCGCCTTTCAGTCCTGTCACAGGGCCTTCGTCCCCACATCTTCCGCGGCTGGCTCCTCCTCTTCATTGAGGTCTCAGCTCCAACGTTGCCTCCCCAGAGATGCCCTCCTTGACTACCCCTCCCCTCACACCGCTTGATCTTCAGCACACCGACACCTTCTGAAGGCAGGGACCTTGTCTCTCCTTCAATCCTTTATCCCCAGTGCCTGGAACAGTGTGAGGCTCCGAGTAGGCTCCTGGCCAATGTTTACTGGAAGAAGGAAGGGAGGAAGGGAAGCAAGGGGGGAAGGGAGGACAGGCGGGCTCCCTTTTCTAGCCCCTCCAGGAAGCTGACCGAGTCTCCCGACCTTGTGGGCTGGACCTCAAGCCATGGCCCCAGGCTCTCTCCCCAGACCCTGTGCCCCTGGTGGTGGAGACCTGCAGCCCTGACACACGCCTCCTGCCGGCCGGCCTGCCGACAGTGTCACGACAACTGTCTGTCCCTGTGCTCGCCGTCTCCAGAGTCGTGGCAGGGATCCTTGGCTCGAAACAGGACTCTTGGAGTTCCCAGCTAACAACGGGACAGCTGCCTATGGAGTGTGTGGTTAACCCCCGATCCTTTGACTGCAACGCTGGGTGACACCTGATGACAATTCTCACGGAAAAATTTCCACAAATAAAACCTTTCCAGACATTTCTGGAAAATTCTGACAACAGAATTTCAGCAAATCAACCTCTTCCAGAGAACAGGCCTTTGTTTCTGTCTGACAGGACAAGAATCCAGGAGAGTGGTGTGGGATAGAACAAGATAAATGCTGAGAACTGGCGCTAGGGGGAACGCTGGATGTCCTGTGGCTAAGAGAGTTTGAGAAACAGTTATAGACCTCGGCTTGTGAAGACTCACCCTGCACACTTGCTTATTCAAGGCTCTGAGAAGGCCTGCAGGGGAGAAACCCAGTTCACTTGGTTTAACCTGGTGGTCCCAGGCTCAACTGGCCTCAGTTGATACCTATTTTTTTTTTCACATACTAGAACTGCCTTTTGGAACTAGCAATCTGAGGAACATTATTAGAAAACAAAACAAAAAGTAGGTCCAGGAGACATTAGTATGACGTTTTCCTTGAACCCGAGAAGAGCTCTCCAGGTGGCACGTTCATTCTTCCCTGACTCAGCGTCTGCCTGGCAGGGCCCCCCCGATGCCAGTTGCCTTCCTCATGATCAGAGGGAGAGGGGCTCTCAGTTCCATTTTACAGACGAGTGAGGGAGGTCTCCCACCCTGGATACCTCAGCACCCAGGCGGCAGGGCGGGGGTGGGGACCAAGGTCTGTCTGACTCTGAAGCCCACGTTGGTTTCTCCTCCTAGGTCACCTGGCCTCATCCACCCTTGGGCTTCATACTGGCTTTGTGCCCCCTTCTGGTGGGTTGCTGAATTGCCTTGATCTCACCCGGGGCTCCGTGGGACCCACACCTATCCCAGCACCCGGACTAGTGAGATGGTAAGAAAAGCCCGGGCCTCAAAGCCAGCGGCCTGGGCGACTTACCTCAACCTCAGTGCCTCAGTTTCTCCTCTGCAAAATGGGCGCAAAGGTTAAGTGAAGACCAGTTTGTAAAGTGCTTAGCACAGTACGTGGTCCAGATGAAGGGGACAGGAGACAGTGCCAGCCCCAAGCAGCTATCTGGGCTGCTCTGATTCTCAGACACACCACGGGTAGCTCAGTGCTCAGCAATGGCTCTTGGAGAAGGCGTGGCACCCAGGTTCTAGCCCCTGTCTCCCACTCCCAGGCCGCTGTGTGACTCCGGGCAAGTTACTGCCCTCTCTGAGTCCAGGCTCCTCCCCTGTAAAACGGACCGTGACAGACAGTACTCACTGCCTAGTAAACATCCATGCTTCTTCCTCAACCAAATCCTGGTTCTTAGCTAGGCACATTGTGCCCACATCAAAGACTACATTTTCCCAGCCTCTCTGGCAGCCATGTGACAGTGTGTTTGCCAATGAGATATAGGCTGACACCATGTGGGACCTTTAGAAAGTCTCCTTAAGAGGGAGGGACACTGGCTGGGTGCAGTGGCTCACACCTGTAATCCCAGCACTTTGGGTGGCCAAGGCAGGAGGATGGCTTGAGCCCAGGAGTTTGAGAATAGCCTGGGCAACATAGGTAGACTCCATCTCTACAAAAAAATAAAATAAAAAATCAGCCAGGTGTGGTGATGTGCCTGACTCAGGGTCTCATTCTCCTTCCACCTTGCTACCCGAGACAGGGAGGTGATAGCTGGAGATCTTGCAGCCATTTTGGCCCATGGGGAGAAGCAGCTGTGCGCTGAGGACTCTGTGTCCTCAGTAGTTCCATGGAATGGCTATGATGCCTGTCTTCTGACATACTTTATGCATAAGAAAAAGAGGCCTCCGTTTTGTGTAAGCCACTGTGATAGCCTCGTTGTGTTAACCATACCCTGTATGTACACCCTGTGCCTTGTGTAGGCCTTTCTCTCCGACAATGGGCTTGGCTGTGTGACTTACTGTGGCCCATGGCAGAGAAGCAAACATGACATAAGCAGAGGCTTGAGTGGGGACCTTACGTGCACCTGCCTATGGTTGTGGTTCCTGTGACTGTCACGAGGACATGCCCGGGGCAACTGGTTGGAGGCCCAGCCATGCTGGAGCAGCGTCGCCACTCTGGCTGTCCCTGCCAGGGCCACGGCGGACCAGCTGACATCAGTCAACCCCAGACACGCACCAGAGCCCTGACAAAACCCAGAGTGCTGCCGAGGAACCTGGAGCAGACGGAGGGCCAGCCAGGAGCTCGCCTCTCCAAGGCCACGGCATCAGTCCCGCCCCGGGTACCCGAGCCAGCCGAGTGCTTCCCGGTCCAGGCCATCCACATCGTGGTTGATGATTCACCCACTTACTGTGGCAGCAACTGGCTGTTACCTGTCTTTCTATAATATGCAGCCGAGCCTGGTCATGCACGCTACTCCAGGCCAGTGATGCTTGCCCTGCCAAAAGCTTGGAGGATCACAGAGGAAGATGCTGCAGGGGGTTGGCCTGAGGGTAGGGGGGAAGGTGCCCTCTCGCTCTCTCTCCCTCTCAAGCCACGTTTCCCAGGCAGGAGCTCAGGGGGCTCTCCTGGCCCACATCTCTCTGATCCTCTCGGCTCCCCAGGGAGAGACGCTGGCGAGTCGTGCTCGTGCCAGTTCCAAAGAGCAAGCCGCAGTGTGCCCGCCCCTCAGCAGGGCAGAGGATCAGAGAACACGGCGCGGCAGAGAGGGCTTCGGAGAGTTGAACGTCTCTCCACGAAGCAGCCACGTGGAGTGGTGTCACAGAGACCTGGCCGGGGAGTGGGCCTGCTCTGCCAACAGCCTGCTGTGGGTTGTGGGCGGCCACTGGGCCTCTCTGAGCTCGGCTTTCCTCGCTCTAAAAGGAAGCGTTTGCACTAGATGAGCTCTGAGGCCTCTGCTGATGCTGGTATGCTTTAATTAGACTTGGGCTACCTTTTAGGATGGGCGGAATAACCACCCCCTCCCCCAAGGATGTCCACATCCTAATCCCCAGGATCTGTGAATGTCACTTCACATGGCCAAAGGAACTTCACAGATGCGATAAAGGTTACAGCCCTTGGCTGGGTGTGGTGGCTCATGCCTGGGATCCTAGCACTTTGGGAGGCCGAGGTGGGGGGATGAAGACCAAGCCAGGAGTTCAAGACCAACCTAAGCAACACAATAAGGTCCTGTCTCCATAAAACATTAAAAAAAATTAGCCGGGCATGGTGGTACACACCTCTAGCCCAACTTCTTGGGAGTCTGAGGCAGAAGGATCACCTGAGCCCAGGAGGTCGAGGTTGCAGTACACCGTGATTGATCACTGCACTCCAGCCTGGGTAACAGAGTGAGACCCTGACTCAAAAAAAAAAAGGTTATAGCCCTTGAAATGGGGAGGATAGACCCAACTTAACCACGTGGATCCTTAAAAAAGAAGAGCCTTTCCCAGCAAAGAGCCAGAGAACCAGTAAGCTGGAAGGGGGAACTCGATGGGCATTGCTGCCTCTATGGTGTGGGGGGCTGTGAGCAAGGACCCGAGAGGCTGGAGGTCCCGGTGATGGTCAGCAAGGGGACAGTGGCCTCACTCCTATAGCCGCGTGCACCCAAAGCCACCAAGCCAGGACACAGACTGTCCCTGCGTCATCCAAAGGGAACCAGCCCTGCCCACATTGCTTTCAGGTGAAGGAGCCCCATGCCAGACGTCAGGACCCACAGAGTTATCAGACAGTAACCAATGCGGCTGCTTCGAGTTGCTGTGCCAGTTTTGTTACAGCAGCAGCAGGACATAAGGCCTACCTGCTGCGTGCTGTCCACTCACTATGTGCCTGCTAGGTACGTTGTCCACATGAGTGTTCGTCGCCATGTCATCTGGCAAAGCTGGCATGAGAGACACATGCCCATTTTGGAGGTGATGCAATGGAGTTCGCAGTAGCAAGGTCGCCTCTACAGTCTGGCCACGCAGCTCGGAACAAGCCATGTGGGCTGGGGGCCAAGTTTGTCAGGCTCAGCTCCGAGCCCATGAAGATGGGAGAACTTTTGGCGTGGTCAAGCCATGGCTCATTACAGATGGTCTTAAAGGCTGCAGACACCAGCCAGGCCATGGTGTGGATGGCCATGGTCACAGCCTGTCCCGTCTCTGCAGAAGGCACGGGTCTGGCCGACACTGGTCCCTGAGGATGCAGTGATGAAATCATTCAGTCTCTGCTACTTCCTGCCTGGGTGACCAGGGGCGGGTCACTCATATTTCAATGCCTTGCTTTCTTTTTATCTACAAAGCAAGATGATAGTAGACCCTGCCTCATAGCGTGACTGCGAGCATTTGGCATCAAGGACTTACCACGGTGCCCGGCACGCAGTAAGCACTGGGCAGATATAAGCCATTTCTGTGAGTGAACAGAGAATGATCCCGTGTTATGAGTGCCTAGCTGTGCCAGCCATTGGGGAGGCACCTTGCATACATGAGCCGGAATCGGCACAGCAGTCCCGGAAAGGGGGCGGTGGAGATGCCCGTGAACAAGGCACCATCAGACAAGCTGCGTGACCCGTCCAAGGCCGTGCGTTGGTGGGTAGTCGGGCCTGGTTCAGACCCAGGCTCAGCTGCCTGATTCCAAAGCCCACACCCTTCTCAGCAATTCCTGTCCTTCCGGAACCTGGCGGAGTCAGCAATGTCCAGGGCTTGCTCAGGGAGAGATTTTGCAGGCCTTAGGCTGTGTCCCATGCACCCCGGAGGATGGCCAGGAGCATGGGGTAGACTCTCAAAGGACAAGCCCTGTATCAGTAAATCACTGCAACCCCAGGCCCCAGGTCTGCGTGACTGTCTGTGCTTGACATTTAGATGTCAGCGTAAATGCCACCTCCTCCGGGAAGTTCTCTTCTGACTGTCTACCCTGAGGCTTGCCCTCCGCCCCCATCCTGTCCCTCTCTGGTGCTGTCCTGTTCGTGGGGAGGGCAGGAGGGCAGTGGCCCTACTGCGCTCCAGCGGAGCACCCCAGGGTACAAGGCCCGACCTCCTCCAGTCCCCGTTTCCGTGTCCTTCAAGCCCAGCCCAGCCTCCTCCCTCGGGGCCAGGGCCGTGAGCACGACCGTACTGTACGAGGCGGAAAGGCATCCTGGAAGGCAGAGTGTGGCTGGGAGGCGGTGTGACGGCTTTGTGAAGTCAGAAGACAGTTCTGGGCCTGGTGAGCATGAAGCGGCTGCAAGCTGGGCCGTCACTGGCCCAACAGAAATGCTTTTTCCTTTTAAGGCAATGAGCTGATATTTATATATGGAATTTAGGGTCTGTTTGAAATTGGCCGCTGGATGCGTCTGTCTGGAAGTCGGGTCCCCAGCCCAGTCCCCAGCCTGACAGCCCTTCTCCACACCCTACCTCGCCCCATGCTTCTCCAAGCTCTTTTGCAAATATCCATGGAGCATTCACGGTGGCATATCTCCCTCAGGGTGGAGAAGCCATGGTGAAGAAAGGCTGGTCTCTCTCTGTGCTCCACTGAGCAGTGACAGTGGGAGAGTGACAGGAGTGGCATCTTCAAGGAAATGTGAAGGCCACGGTGAGAGGCGAGGGAGGGGAGTGTCCGACCAGTCAGAAGGTCCATGGAGTGAGCTATGGCTGAAGGAGAAGCCTTCCAGACAGAGGGAACAGCATGTGCAAAGACCCTGTGGCAGGGGAGCCTGGGTGCTTAGGAGGAACAGAAAGAAGAACCCTCCCTCCAGCTGCCTCCTGCATGTCCCTCCCTCTGGGCCACCTTCCTTCCTGTGTGATTCTCTCTCTGCTTGCTAGAAGCCTCTCCATCTTTCAAAGCCAGGCTCAAATGCCTCCTCCTCTAGGAAGGCTTCCAGGTCATGCAGTGTTTCTCAGTCCCTAGGAGGAATGATCTCTCCTGCCTGTGGGCCCCCTCCCAGCACCTCTGTGGGGCCCCATTCACGTGACCTTGTACGGAGACTCTGTGTCCATATCTCCATCCTTCCAGCCAGGGCATACACCCTCAGGGCGGGCACTGCGTCTTCTCCAGTGGACATCTGGAGTGCTTACCTGTGCAGTTTGGGGTTGAATCCTGAGAGAGGCCACTTAGTAGTGGTACTTTGCAAAAATGACTCTACCTCTCTGGGTCTCAGTTTTCTCAGCTGGCAAATGGAAGTAATGCAGTGAGGCTGTGCTGGGCTCTGGGCAACTGTGCTGGGCTCTGGGCAACTGAGAGGCCATGGAGCTTGTCAACAGCTTGGGACAGAGGGCAGGGGAGAGGCCTGTTATAATCCAGAAGGCTCAGGGCTTTGTGGCCTTCAACTCACTTAGACTCGTATTTTCCAAATCTGCCGGAGCTGCTTGCTAAAAACGCACATCCCGAGGCCTGCTCCTGTATCAGCAGGTCTGGGGTGGAGACCAGAAGCCTGTGTTCCAAAAAAGCTCCCAGATGATTCTGGTGCACAATTCGGTAGGGAAACTGAGGCCAGGGGGGAGGAAGTGATTTTCACGTATGTGGTGGCTTGGGTGAATCACCCCAGCTCTTCCTCCCTTGTGACAGGATTATGCACCCACACCCTTTGCCAAGTAACTGCTGGGCCCTCTCATGGTGGGCAGGACAAAATTCCCCATCTGTGATGCTGGGCATAGCCACAGGGCTTGCTGTGGCCTGTGAGACACGGGCGGCTGTTTATGTGGCCTGGCTCCCCAGGGCTCCCACCCTTCACCAGGAGAGAGACAAGCCCAGGGTGGCCGCCGGTGCCAAGACAGTGAGGAAACACATGAAACAGGCTGAACACCCCCCACTCCACCACGCTGGAGTCTCACCCAGCACAGAGAGGCTGGCCAGGGTCACCAAACCCCATGCTTATTGTTCTACACTACTGAGCTGTGGGTGGTTTTGTTATGTAGCGTTATTGTTGGAAGAGCTGACCAATACACTAAGGTCACACAGCAAAGCTGGGGCTCAGGCCTTGGACTCTGCTCCCAATCCAGTGCTCATTTCTCACTGCTTCTCTGTCTTTCAGTCCTGAGGGCTTTCCCCACAGCCCTGCTCCCTGGAAGCCCCTCGCTTCTGTACTCTGCCCCATCTCTACTCTCTGGGAACACCCAGCTCCCGGCAGGAGGGTCTGCCCCAGCAGCAAGATCCCACCCCTTGGTGCTAATAACCAGAAACCTCTTGATTAGGCAGTTCCGCCCCAGGGGTTCCCAAATGCAGGCAGGGGAGCCCCGACAGCCAGCAGCGGGACTCCAGGAGCTTCTTCTTGGCTTCTCCCAGCAGGAAAGTATACCCCTCCACCCAGACCCTGGGCCAGGCTTCCCCTGCTCAGAGCTTTGTCTGGCCAGAGCGACGCACAGCCGGGCTTTCTGCTCTCTCAGGGTCTTGGCCAACACCTGCTGGCTCTTGGCTCTCTCAGTTTGCCAGCTTTGATGGCACCCTCTGGACCCCATCTGAGGGGGGCTTCAGTGCACCCGGGCCCCACAGGAACCGCAGGCACGTGCTCATGAACATGCCCCCTCAGCCGCGGCAATGCCCAAACACTCCCCAGCAAAACGGAATGCATGGATGCAACACCCTGCCCCGACCCAGGTCCCTTGGGTTGAGATGCACCCATGCTCACAAATGCACGTATAAGGAGAAGCCACACGGCCACCCAAACACACATGACAACACACCCAAAGGACACAGACTGCACCATCTGTGCACAATCAGACACACAGTTGGGCGCAGGGCCCCTGAACACAGCCTGGACTTTGCCACACTGGAGTCTGTTAGACCTGGTTAATTCCTGGCTTTGTGGCTCGACTTCTCAGAGCCTCATCTGAGAACTGGGGACACAGATGCCTCCTTTTCAGGGAGGCTGGGGGAGGCAGCGAGGTCACACGTGGAAAGTACCCCTCAGCTAGGTGGTGCTGACTGCCTCTCCCCTTCTACGCCCCACAGGTGCCCTTCCCCCTTCTCAGAATTCCATCTCTTTCTTTCACTCCCTTCAAAATCCTACTGGTCCCCTGTAAACTGCATGCCAAAGCCCACCTCCTCCAGGAGGCCTTCCTCTGGATCTGGAGCTTGCTGTGCGGGACATTTGCTCGCCTCCCTGCCGCCTGGCCCTTCCTGGGCTGCGGCCCAGCCATGCTCACTGCGGGGGCTCTGCAGGGGTTGCTGACAGTGCCAGCCACGAGGTCTTCTACCCACAGTGTCCGGGATAATCTCACGTGGCCCTCCGCGGGGGTGAGGCTGGGCAGCACGTCCCGGACTTGGCCTCACGTGTCCCTGAGGAGGGCGGTCTTTGCGGACAAGTGGGCCGGACCCCTGAGTGGCGTGGACTGGAGGGAGTGGGGGTGTGGACAAGGCTGTGGTGCTGGGCGATTTTTGCTGCTGTGGCGAGGGAACGGAGAGCAGAGGATGGAGGTCACACCGGCCACAGGAAGGACCACGGAAAGCGGCGTAGGGAGGAGGGCTCTGCGGGGCTCAGGCTGGAGGAGGTGGAGGCTCACGGAAGGCGCTTCGAGTCAGGCCGGGAGAGACCTCTCTGGCACCCTTGTGGCTGGGGAGCATGGGCGACTAAAGTGACAAGTGCCACCTCCATCCGCCTCACTTAAAGCGTCCCTGCTGCCCCGGTTCCTTTCTCTCTTCCCGCAGACGTGCCCGCCGCTCAGCCTGGACCATGCGGCTGCAGGGAGGGCATGTGGCTGGACCATGTGGCTGCAGGGAGGGCAGTGAGATGGCTCTGAAGGAACCTGGACCCTGTGTCTCCTAGTGGATCAGAACCACCCGCCAGCCTGAACTGCTCACCTTCCGACTCTCACACGACAGGGAAATACACCTCTAGCTTCTTTCAGCCACCAAATGTGGGGTCTTTTGTTACAGCAGCTTAACTTTCACCTCCAGTAACGTGTGCTCGACAGAGGGAAGCAATTATTCCTAACACCGCAACAATGGAGAGGGAGCCCGGATGCCCCAGGTGGCCGGATCCCACGGAAAGACTGAACAGAAGCAACCTCTCCTCAGATGAGGAAGAGCCTTTCCCGAGGGCCCGTGCGGCA
>NW_007218096.1:42609-102371 GCF_000164805.1 Carlito syrichta
TGGGGGGGAGAGTGGGGAGAGGGTTGGTTGGCGGGGGCCGCGGGGGCACTGCTCCCAGTGAGGCCACTCCCTGCCCCTGTCCTGCCTCTAGCCCAGGCCTCCCGAAGGACCTCCTCAAAGCTTTCCTCCTCTCTACCCACCAAAGCAATGTTTCTAGATCAGACTCTGCCAGCTGTGCATCTACTCAGAGCTTGCCCTCTGGGTTCAGCCTCCTCAGGCCTTGCTGCCGGGGACAGTCTTCCTTGTTTGGGATTATTTCTGCCCAATATCTATTTTCTCCTTCTTCCTTGTAACAGCCCAACTGTATTCAGGGTGGCAATGTGCCCCTAAAAGGTGACTTTCCCCAGCCCTCCCATGATGCTCTGCTGGCCACTGACATAGAGCAGAAGCTGTTAAATAGGACTGTTTCTTAAAAAGGAGACAGACAGCTGTTGCCTGCCCCTTTCTGCTGCCTAAAATGTGTGTGATGGCTGGAACCACAGCAGCCATGTTGGGTCATGAGGTGCCTTTAACAATAGAAATCACATGCTCTGGGTGGCAGAGACAACAGCTCCCAGAGGCCATTGTGGACTGACCATGCTGTCCCAGGATGGCCTGCCCAGGGTTCCTTTTTGTGAGAGAATGAATCTATATGGCTTGAGTCCCTGGGGCCAGTGCTGTGACTTGCAGCTGATGTTGTCTCACTGATACTGCTTTCCTTCCTTAGGGAACCCTGGCCTGGGGGTCCGGCAGCCGCCGCCATGTCAGGGTATCAGGCAGCCTTTCCTGCCGCAGACACCCCTGTGCTAGGCTTCTCCATACAGCCTTCCATGCCCTGTCCCTTTGCAAATCAAGACCTGGATGTTTTCCTCTATGTGACTCAGCAGAGGGGTAAGGAGCCGGATGCCAGCCCTACGGTGTCTGCATGGTGGCAGTATGGCCATCCAGGACAGGCCTTTCTCAACTGGCTTTCCACCCCCTCCCATAACTGGCTCTCCTCATTTGGAGAGGTGGGGGGTGACAGTGGGCTGGGCCCTCTGCAGGGGGACTCAGACGCACTCGTGCAGGGCATGTCCAGGGGGTCCAGGTCGGCTCTGTAGTAGCCGTTGCGGCAGACACAGTTGATGGCCCCTTCGGAAGTGGTCCGGCTGTTGATGGGACAGTGGGTGCAGGCCTCGTCCCCTTGGTTGGCCTTGAAGGTTCCTGATGGACAACCTGGGAGAGAAGACAGGGACAGTCACCAGGGAAGCTGGATTCAGAGAGGCCATGGGCCATGTGGCCTCACGGAGGGGCCATTCATCCCCACAGAAGGGCTGCGTAGCCTCATGGAGGGGCCACTCGGTTCCGTGGAGGGACCACAGGGCCTCTTGTGGAAGAGCCATTCGGCCCTGCTTTAGGCCCACACAGCTTCGCGGAGGGGCCCCGTGGCCGCGTGGAGGCGCCAGCCTTGCCAACGGGCCACGCGGCGTTGCAAGAGACCTACAGCATCACTCCTGAAAACCCCCTCTCCCGAAGCGGCTGGGGTCTCCAGCCCAGTGCGGCAGTTCCAGCTCCGGTCCTGCTACCTGACTCCTCATCCCTGAGGCTGTCTGTGGGTTCAGTCAGGGCTCCCAGCCGTCACCCCTCACTCATTCATCCCAGTTGGCTGCGTTGACCCCTGGGGTCACTCCTGACCTTGCCAGGAGGCATCTGAAGAGGTCTGGGGCAGCGTGCATGGTCCGTCTTGCTTTCGAATGTCCGGCCCTGGCTCTTGTCACTGGGTCCCTGGCTTCCAGACAGTTGGGATAATGATATTAGAGCAGGCAAGTCCTAGGGCCACGCAGGGTATGCAGAGAGGCCCGGCAGGAAAAGGACACGGCCCTTGGGGTCAGACAGATCTGGCTGGAGCATCTGCTGTGTGGCCCAGGCAAGTGGCTTAACTACTCTGAGACTCAGTTTCCCCATGTGTGGACTTACGATTCCAAGGCCCGCTGTGATATTTCACGAACGTGTGTAAGGCACAGGGCATGAGGCCTTGCAGAGTAGAGGTGACCAACGAAGACAGCAGCTGTTAGATGTGGTGTTTGATCCATTTACTAAAACGAAGGGGGCTGCAGTACCAGGACCGGCCGAAGGAGGGCAGTGCTTGCACTCAGCCTGCATTCGGCGATCTGGGTTCCTCCTTCCAGAGGCAGTGACCTCCATCCCTGCGCTGGGGTCCAGGCCTTGCAGCTCTGAGCATGGGGTTGCAACCACCCTGTGTGCGCATGTCTTTGAATCCACCCTCCCCTCCTCCTGGCCCTGGGCTGGGGATCAGGAAGCTGAGTGTCTCAGCCCTGCCCCTTCCAGGCTCCGCTGACTGGGGCTCACCACCCCAGCTCTGCTGTGATGCTTCGGAGGAACTGGGCAAGGGACGAGAGGGTGGGCGAAAAAATGAAATCCAGCTAAGCCCTCCACAGGCCGGGGGCCCTCCCCTGGCGTACATTTCATGCCTGGGTACTGTGTGTTCTTTGGCAAGTGACTCAACCTTTCTGAGCTTCGGTTTCCTTGTATGTAAACAACATAAATTTCCCTAATTCATTTTTCCAGCCCTAGTCCTCAAGGCTCTACTTCCCAGTCCAAGTCTCAGCCAACCACCCTCCCCCAACCCCTCAACCAGCTCTGGCTTCAGGGAACCCGCCTTTCTCGGTGCCTGGAACCTCGCTTACATCCAGAGTGCTTTACTCCTCTGCCACAACTATTCATCTAGGGATCTCCTGGCCATACTCAGCGCCCCCAGGGTCAGAGCCATGTCTGATTCACAGCTGCGTGCCTGTGTCCAGCTCAGGACCTGGAACCCAGCAGGTGCTCCGTGAATGCTTCTGGAAGCTGTCTGATGAAGTGGCAAGAGTGTGGACCTTGTGGATCACGTGAGAAGGAAGGCAGTGAACACAGCGGTTGGCACGAAGGCTGTGGCAAACCCCAGATACACCTATGTGAGCGGTGCGACCCTGCAATCCATTTACACGGTTTCCTTATCTGTAAGATGGGGCAACAGTATCTACCCCTAGGTTTACTGTGAGCTCTGCATTGGATAGCTTATGAAACATGCTTAGCAGATGTCTGGCTCAAAAGCAATCTGCTGAGTGACCTTGGACAAGTTGCTCGACCTCTCTGAGCTGGTTTCCTCACTGGTAAGAGAGATTCTACCACATCAAGCGGCCATGAGGATTGCAAGCAATGACCACAGAACCTGGCACAGGCTGGGGAGGGGACGCGGCCATGATCCCAGGGCTCACTGGATGAAGCAGGGTCTCAGGGAATAAGCCAAGGATACGTCTCCCAGGGACACTAGCAGATGGCAGGGTCCCTGAAGCCCGACGCTTCCTGTCTCTAGAGGGGAGCTTCCGGAAGGTGGGCCAGCCAAAACGGCAACCACACCAATCAACAGCTGCCTTGGTTGGTGCCACCCAGGCCAGGCCCCCGGGGGAAACTCAGCCCAACTGAGAGGGGCACAGGACTTAGATACAACCAATAGGCCAACGGGTGCCTCTGGGCCTCCGTTTAAAGATGGGGAAACCAGGGCCCCAGAGACACACTGTACAAGCGGCTAGCATTTACTCAGTACGTACTAAGTGCCAGTGGGGCCAGGACTCTACTCACATTAACTCCTGGAAGCCTCACCCACCCTAGGACAGAGGTAACTGACGCTAGCACAGCCGTTTTTGGATGTGGGAGAGCAAGGAGAGGTAGAGGAATTTTCCATGCATGTGGGGGCACAGTGGCAGAGCTGGAATTCGATCCCAGGCGGTTCGGCTCCGAGGTCACTTCTGTAACCATCACACTGGACTGCCTTGAAGTGAATGACTTTGCATTGACAGCCCATAGGCACTGGGCGGGGACTGGCAGCTCCAGCCTTGGGGCACTCATCCAGAGCGATCTCCATGCTGCCACACTGGCTCTGGGGCCCCAGAGTCCTCCCGCCAGCTCTTGCCATCCTCTCAGGCGCCGGCCCTGCCCTGCTGATTGGATGGAGAGGCAGCCCCACCAGCCTGGCACTGCCCTGGCTCCTGGGGCAGCTGAGACATGCAGGCTGCAGCCCTGAGCTGGTTGAGCCACAGACCTCTCTGAGCCTCAGTTTCCTCCTCTGTAGAACGGGACACAGGGCTCCGGTGAGGGTCTGGAGCCATCCTCATAGATGGTGTTGGTCCCAGGATTGGGATCCTCCTGGCCTCCTCTTTGGAGAGTGCCAGCCCGGCTCAGCATGCCTCTCCATCTGCTGGGCATTCCCTGGGCACGGCTGGCAGTGGCTGCTCCTGCTCCCCTCAGTGCTGTGCCAGCCCCTCCATCTGGACCTCCTTCCTGGGGTCCTCTCTCCGTCGCGGTGTCCTGGCCTCTCCTCCGACTCCCCAGGCCGCCCGTCGTCAGCTCTGCCACCCAGCCAAGCTCCCACCAGGCACTGCGTCGTCCCTGTCTTGGTGATAAGTTCGTGAAACCTGCCCGTCTCTGTCCTGGGAGGTGGTTTCCTGACCCCTCCCGCTCCTCTCCCCCCCACCCCCCGCAGTCAATCAATTACCAGGTCTTCCCTCCTCAGCAGTGTCTCCTCTGCAGCCCCGCCCGCAGGCAGCTAGAAAGCTCTTTCCACCCGCTCCTCAGCCTCCAGCACCATCTGGTCTCCTCCCGTCCGCCCTCCAGAGCCAGCTTTCAAGAGGACGGACACTTCCAGCCACTTAAAAACCCACAGTGGCACCTGCGCCGGAATATTATTCGGCCATAAAAAAGAAGGAAGCACTGACAGGCTGCAGCACGGGGAAGCTTGAGCACACTGTGCTCTGTGCAGCCTCAAAAGCATGGCTCCATTTACACGACGGATGCCCAGCATGGGCACATCCGAAGAGACAGAAAGTCGATGTGTGGCTGCCAAGGTGGGTCAGGGAGAATGGGAGTGACGGCTGATGGGTAACCTGGCTTCTTTCGGGGTGATGAAATGTTCTGAAATGGACCGTGGTGATGCCCGCACCGTTCCGTGAACGCACCCAAGCCCATTGATTGGCACGGTTCAAATAGGTGAATTGTGTGGAGTGTGGATTACATCTCCAAAAGCTGCTATGAAAAAACATCCACGCCGGCTCACCCCACACCTGCCAGTCTCTCCCACCTCAGTGCCCAGTATCCACCCCTGGTGCTTGGCACTCCCCTGCCCTCAGCGATGCACAGTGCCTGCCCCAGCCCCCCCCACACCTCTGACCCTGGTCCTTCTGCCCTCCACCATCAGGGAAACTCCTGCACCCTTTAAGATATCACCTCTTCTGGCAGTGGCTTATACCTGTAACCCAGCACTTTGGGAGGCCGAGGCGAGAAGATCGCTTGAACCTGGGACTTCAAGACCATCCTGGGCAACCTAGGGAGACCTCGGCTCTAAAAACAATACAAAAAATTAGCCAGGCATGGTGGTAGCTGAAGTCCCAGAGACTCCAGAGGCTGCGGCGGAAGGATCACCTGGTTCCAGAAGGTCGAGGCTGTGGTAGCTGCGATCGTGCCACTGCCCTCCAGTCCGGGTGACTCAGAAACAAATAAGCAAAAAAGCCTTCGGTTTTCCTAGGAAGCCTTCCCTGACCTCTGGCAAGGTTTCGGTGCCTGTCTTAATTACTTACCACCTACCTGTCCACCTGGCTGGACCGGGAACTCCCAGGACAATGCTGGGAACTCCCAGGACAATGCTGGATAAGAGCTTCCAGGCCATCCCCGTAGCTGACAGTCAAGAGGAGGCCCAGAGAGGAGCACAGGCAGATTGGATCCCAACTCCCTGCGCACCTGTGAGGTGTTTGAGGTTTGGGGCGGCCGCCCACCCACAGGGCCCCAGGGCCCACTGCTGTCGCTTCTGGGGCTGGGAAGGCACCATCCTGCCAGCATCCGAGCACTACGGGCAGACGCGGAAATTAGGAGACCTGAAGACACAGGCGCTGGCAGCTGCACCCCGACAGGTATGGGACCGGGGGAGGTCTGCTCCTTTCTGAGACTCAGTCTCCTCATCTGGAAAGGGGGCTGCTGATGCCCGCATGGCATCATGACAGCGGGAGCCTCTGGATGGGTCTCCGCTCCACCTTGGCCTCCCTGCCCATCCTCCACAGTGACCTGTTTAAAATGAGCCAGGCCTGCGGCACCCTGCCTGAACCCATCTCTTGGCTCCCACTGCTCTTAGAATAAACTCACACACTAGCCCAGCCACAAGGCCTGTGGGGATGGCCGTGATGGTCTCCTGGTCCTCTTCCTGCTCTGCAAGCTCACTTTACTCACCGTGCTCCTGCTTATGGGTCCTGGGACAAGTCCCTCCCTCCAGGCCTTGTCCGGGCTTTGTTCTCCCTACCCTTCTCACGGCAGGTTCCTTTTCTTCCTTCAGGCCTCTGTTTAAACATCACCTCCTCCGGGAGGCCCACCCTGACCACCCTGGCTAAGGCAACTCTCTCTTGCTGTGTTCCTTCTCAGTCTGTTTCCTTCACTGACCTTCATCACAATTTGTAATTATATTAGAAAACAGGGTCAGGTGTGGTGGGTCACGCCTGCAATCCTAGTGCTTTTGGAGACTGAGGTGGGAGGATTGCTTGACGTCAGGAGTTTGAGACCAACCTGGGCAACATAGAGACCCCTCTCTCTAAAAAACTTAAAAAAAAATTTAGCCAGGCATGGTGGTGCATGCCCATAGTCCCAGCTACTCGGGAGGCTGAGTCAGGAAGATCGCTTGAGCCTAGGTGTTTAAGGTTACAGTGAGCTATGATCGCATAAGTGCACTCTATCCTAGGTAGCAGAGAAAGACCCTGTCTCTAAAAAAAAAAAAAAGAAGAAAAAGATAAAGAAAAAACTGTTTATACACTTGTGTGCTGTCTTTTCCCTACACTGGAGGTACCTGGGGAGAGGAAAGGGAACTGGGCTTGTCTGGTTCTCACTGGCTTTCCAGTCCCTGGCAGAGCAATGAGCACACAGTAGATACTCAATATATAGGCTGAATGAGCAAACATGCCCCTTACAGGGTGTTGTGAGAATCAGATGAGAAAGTGGGTGAGAAAATATCTACCTAGCTGGGCGTGGTGGCTCAAGCCTGTAATCCCAGAACTTTGGGAGGTGGAGGCAAGAGGATTGCCTGAGACCAGCCTGGGCAACATGGCAAGACCTCGTCTCTATAATAAATTAAAAAAAAAATCAGCCAGGTGTGGTGGTGCATGCCTGTGGTTCCAGTTACTTGGAAGGTTGAGGCAGAAGGCTCACCTGAGCCCAGCTGGTTGAGGCTGCGGTGGCCATGAGCATGCCACTGCACTCCAGCCTGGGTGACAGTGAGAATCTGACTCAAAAAAAAAAGAAAAAGAAAAAAAGGAAAATATCTAGCTAATAAATGCCCGTATGGGCATTGTCAGTGTCACTCTAATCTCATTAGGGTGCCATTAATGCGCAGAGCCCTCTCTGCCTGTCACTTGGTCCCCCCGTGGTCCTCCCAGGGGCCTGTCCACGTGGGTGACTGAATCATTCTGGTTTTCAAAAGGCACATCCCATATTCCAGAAACTCCCTGAGGGTTTGGCAAGCCGAGAGGGCTGACTGCCCTGCTGCACATGTCTTCAGCTCCACCTGTCACCTGGCATCGGTTTGTGGTCTCTTGGATGTCCTGGCTGTGCACACTGGCCCCTGGCCTGAATGCCCTTCCCCCATCTCACTGCCCCCCTGGACTGGCGAAGCTGCCGTGTGCACCCGCCCTGGGGGGCCTGCCCTCTGCTCCCTACAGCAGCCCACTCAGACCTCCACTGCAGTGGCGAGTTGGTAAATGGGCAGTTGAAGGGGGAAAGGCCCCACTGGGTGTGTCTGCCGATTTCTGTGGTGTAAATATTCCCATGAGAGCACATTTTAGCTATCACCTTGAGATCACTGACCCTGGCTGGAAAGAAATGCACACAGTTGGCTCTCACAAGCCCGACCAGCACAGACCGCCCTGGCTGCCACTGGACTCGCGTGATCTGTGACTTGGCCCTGTCCTGCTGTCTCAGCTGGGGTGGGGGCTGGATCTTTAGTCTCTGCATTTCCAGCGCCTGGTCCAGCACCTGGTGCACAGTAGGTGTGCTCTGAATTCAGTTTGCTGGGTGAAGACAGGTGTGTCTCCCAGTGGACAGAGCGCAACTCCAGGGTGGGTCTGTGGTGCGCACGGGTTGACGAACACAAGATGCTGAGCACATACGGCAAGTGCCTCGGGAGTGTGGCCCATCACCCTCATCCAACTCGTAAGGATGACTCCCACTTACTAGGGGCTCTCCAGATGCCAGGCCTAGCACCAAGGGCCTCACATGGACCTCTCACTCATTGTACATGATCACCCTCCAATAGAGGCACCATTATCACCCCCAACTTATTGATTGATTGATTTTTAGAGACAGGGTCTCCTTCTGTTGCCCAGGCTGGAGTGCACTGGTATGATCATGGCTCACCACAGCCTCCACCTCCTGGAGGACAGGAGTTCAAGGCCTCAGCCTCCCGAGTAGCCGGGCTATAGGCGTGTGCCACCATGCCCAGCTAATTGTTTTATTTTTTTTAGAGATGGGGTCTCACTATGTTGCCCAGGCTAGTCTCAAACTCCTGGCCTCAGGCGATCCTCCCACCTTGGTCTCCCAAACTGTTGGGATTACAGGTGTGAGCCACTGTACCCAGTCTATCCTCATTTTAAAGGAAAGCAATCGGAGGCACAGAGGGGGTGAAGTGACTACCCTAAGGTTACACAGATAGCAAATGGCAGAGCTGGGGTTGACTTCAGGACTCCGTGATTCCATTGTGCTCACTACTGGTCACAGGAATCACGGAGTGGTTGGGCGTCTAGGTTGGACACCACCTTGTCAGGCCTACTGAGGAGACGCGGTTGTCTGGGGCCACTCAACCGGGCAGAGGCAAAGACTGGCCCTCAGGCCCAGGACTCAGGGCCCATAGCAGCTGGCCGGCACTCGCCTTCTGCAGTCGCCCAGAGCCTTTGGCTGGGCAGCCCAGGGCAGGGATGGCAGCCGGCCGGGGAAGGGGAGGGAGGATTACAGGGAAACAGATTTTCTCCCCGCCTGCCCCCTGGGCTCCGGGGAGAGGTGATAATTGACCGAGTGAGCCCTGAGTCAGGCCGAGGCAGGGCTCCATCTGGGCCTGGCACGGCGGGACTGCTAATTGGCATCGGGTGATCCTCAAAGCCTCAATGGCTGGCCTGCTGCCTCCGCTCCCCCCTCCTCCCAGGGCCTCCAGTTTAATCCCGAAGACGACTGATGCCACCTCGGAGTCAATCACTTGGCCAGGCCCAGTGTGCCAGGCCATGGGGGCCTGGAGGAGCACCTCTGTCTTCCTTGGGGCCCCGGGGGCTGGGGGCTCCGTCTGTGGCTCTGGTCGAGGTGGCATCTAAAAGCGTTTGCTCCTCAGGGTCTGACTTCTACTTCTTGCATCCTGAGCAGGAGGGCTGATGAAACTGAACCCGGGCCAGATTCCAGTCCTGCCTCTCATGAGCTATGGGACCATGGGCAAATTATCTGGCCTCTCTGTGCTTCAGTTTCCTGTCTGTACAATGGGAATGATAATAATACCGACCTTATGTCTGTTGAGAAGATGACACGAGCTAGTAAGAGTGACGCCTCGGAACAGTGTCTGCCTGGCACACGTGACATGCTCTATAGGAGTTGGCTATTATATTCATTCGTTCTTGGCCACCCCATACCCTGTGCTAAGCCCTGGAGATATTGAGACGAAACTGACAGTCCCTGTCCTGAGAAGCTCAGGGCCAGCTGGGGAGACGGTGGGTTGTGAATTTATACAACAGGCATTTACTGAGTCCCTTGTGTGGGCCAGGCACGAGGCTCCAGCCCTGGGACATAAGAGGCCACAGCTAAGCAAGGGCTGGACACTGACCTCTCCCCAGGCCAGCCTGCTGCTGCTGCAGGCAGAGGGAACACCCGGTGGACCCTGGGATCAGCAGTGCCAGGCTCGAAGTGCAGCCAGCCTCCTCCTGCCGGGCGATCTCCAGGAAGGACGTGCTGGGCTTGTGTTCCCTGGATGGAGAAGAGTCTGGCCCGGGGTCGGGGATTGCTGGCGTGGCTTCTGTTAGCTCTATGGGCCCAGGCTGCTGCCTGTCTACTCCAGGCCTCATTACAACTATTCCAGGGAGGCTCTGGCTGGGACCTCCAGGGAGACCCCAGAGCTGGGCTCTCACACTCTCCTTGAATTCCTTCGCGTATTTCTAGGGGCTCGTGCCGTATGTATGTTAGGACCAGGCTAGTGGTGTTCTTGCGACTGGGTGGGAGGGGTTTTGGGTCTGTCTCCTGCAAAGTGGCTTTTGCATTTTGCACACCTCCTGCTTTTGTCGCCGAGGTAAACCCAGCAGAGTCAGTTCCCCCTGGGCAGGGCTGGCAGCACACCTAATCCTCCCTACCACGGGCAAAGCCACGCAGGAAGCCAATGGCCAGCTCCCAGGATGGAGTGGGGGGCTTCTAATCACGGTAAGCCTAGGATGCACCCAGTGCTGAGCCCGGAGTCCCCACCCCATGCCCTCACCCATCCTGTGCGGTGGGAGGTGCCCTCCCTATTTCAGAGATGAGGAAACTCAGGCTCACAGAAAGCACCTGCTCAGAGTCACACAGACTTGGGGCCAGAGCTGTGCCTCCACAGTCCCTGTTTTTCTAACACGCCTGCCCCCAAGGCCCTCGGTGGTTCCACTTGACGAAGGGGTTCCCTCCCTGCCCATGCCTTCCTTCCCTTCTCCTTTCTTCCCTTGCCTAGACAAGACAGGTTAAGCCCAGGGCCATCCCCTGCTGGGGGAGCTCCCACTGGGACCACCCAGGGGATGTCAGTCATCCTGCCCACTGCCTGCCCCTGCCAGGACCGGCTTTGTGGCAGCCCGCCAGCAGCTGGCAGGACCACAGAAATCAGAAGGCAGCGGCAGGAACCGCATGAACACGCCTCCCCTTGGCCTGAGGGGCACCGGGCCTCGCCAGCCCCCACCCCTGCCACCTGCCGTGTCACTCCTCTGCTCAGGACTCTCAGGTGGTTCCCTTGTGCCAGTGGAGTGCCAGCTTGCCCAGCCCCCTCCCTTCACATCCACCTGGCCAGCTTCAGTGCCACATGCCCCCAGTCTCACCTGAGGCTCCAGCCCCCATGGGTGCTGCCGGTTCCCTGAACGAGCTGTGCTTGGCCTCAGCTCTGGGCCCATGCTCGGGCAGGACCCTCTGCCTCCCACACTGCCCCTGCCCAGCCTGGTCAACTCCCTCTCATCCTTCAAATCTCAGTCACAGTCCAACTGGTCTTTTGGTTCCTCTCTTAGGCTGTCATCCCTGCCAGGGCTGGGTCTGGGGTTCTCTCCTGAGCTCTTGGAGCACTGGGCACTTTTCTCTGCCACCACAGGGATGGATGGGGTGGCAAGTGTCTGCTTCTCCCACCAGGCTGTGAGCACAGTGATGGTGACGGCAGACGATCTCTTAGCCCTGTTGTCTGGCCGAGACATGATGGAGAGGAGACCTCAGGAAATGTTTGCTGACTGACTGACGGAGACACAGAAAGGTGGAACCTTGTGCTTAAGGTGGCTCAGCTTGTGCATGGACTGGGGAATTTGTTCGAGGCCTCTGGAACCCCCCGGAGCTGCTCCCTGTGGCTCTGGTGATAGACTCTCAAGGCATCACACCTTTGTGCTTGGCATCTGGTTAACATCTGTCTCTCCCCATCCAACTCCTCTTCTCCCTGCCCAGCTGTGAGCTCTGTGGGGGCAGCCACCACGCCAGCCCTGCTGACTGCCTGGCACAGAGCTGGCACATAGCAGGTACTCCGTGAGAGCTACCTGAATGGGAGGCTCCAAGACCTGAGGTCCCTTGGCCCGAAGGCCGAGCATCCAGAACTTTCATGACTGCAGCGTCTGTGTTAGTGGGATGGAGCTCACGGGAGCCCGACACTGAACCCCATAACCTCAACAGCAGGCAAGGGCGTTCTCCAGCTGGCCCGCCCAACCCTGGCCCCCGCGACCTCCCGCCCGTCCCTGGCCTCCCCTCGTCCTCTCCTGGCTCCCCGCAGTAGGGGCCGAGTGCTCCCTCCCTCCCGGCAGCAGCCCCGTTCCTCCAATTTCCTCCCAATTAATCAAGCTCTGAACTTTTTAATTATCTGCCTGCAGGGTGACTCCCCACTCTGGTGAAGCAATTAAGAGAGGACATTTCCAAGTGTCGTGCGGCTGCCGGCAGCGCTGACCAGCCCTGATGGAGGAGCTGGTGACGGAGGGCTGGGCAGGAACCTTCCCCCGAAGTGGGCGGCAGGGAGGCCGACCTGGGGTCTGGGTTGGAGCTGCTCTGGGCATCTGGGGCCACATGGTGCAGGGGCCCGTCATGTTCACTCCACGGCTCTTTCTCGGTAGCTTGATTCTGACATTCACGTGCTGGACGCCAGGTTGGGGGCTTTGCCATGTTGCCACACCTTCACCCAGCCCTGCGAGGGGGAAATGTGGTCTCTTTATTTCAGAGATGAGGAAACGGAGGCCTGGAAGCATGAGGCAACACCAGAGACAAGCTGGATTGGAGGCCAGCTCGGCCTCTCCAGCCTTTCAACTACTGTCTCTGAGAAATCAGTGTGTGGGCTGTAGCAGTGCCCAGGAAATCAGTCCCGGGAAAGGGAAGTGGGTCCCTCCAGAGGCGATGTCTCAAAGCCAGGGACATGCTGAGGAACTCGGACTCTGCGAGCAGGGCTGCAGCGGGGAGGGTGGTGCAGTCAGAGGGAATAGCCAGGGCCAAGGCACGGAGGCGTGAGGCGGCGTGGTGTGTGTGTGTGTAGCTACAGATAGTTCAGCGTCGCTGGGGTGAGAAGTTCAAGGCCGGGAGCTGAGGCTGGAGAGGGAGGCGGGGTCTGGGGTGCTGGAAATCAGTAGAACCTTCCTTATCTTCTGGGTTAAGCTCCTAATTTCATGACTACAGAATACACTGCCCACCTAAGGTCACACAGAGGGGGTGGCTGACAGAGCTGCGGCTGCACCCAATTGGCCCAACACCCAGACTCGGAAGGAAAGAACAGGACCAGGGAGGGAGGGCATGGCATGGGGGCAGGAGCCTCCTGACTGGCTGCCTGGCTTTTGCCCTCTACCCCGACTCCCACCCACTCTCCTCCCTGCATTCTGCCTCCACCAGCAGCCAGAGGGGTCCTGAGGCCCAGGAACCGGTTCATGCAGCTGCCCTGCCCAAGGCCTGTAGCCGCCTTCCTTGGAGTAAACCCGACAGCTAGCACAGCCTCCTTGCCCTTTCCGAACTCGCCTGCTCCTGCCCTGCCTCTTGTCCTCTTCACTCCAGCCACGCTGACCTCCTGGCTGCCCTGGCGTCCACCAGGCTCCTGTCAGCCTCAGGGCCTTTGCACATGCTGTTTCCTCTGCCCAGTTCAAGTCATAGCTCAGCCGCTCCTTCCTTTGCCCTTCTTTGAGCCTCACCTCCTCATCTGCAACTGGGGTTAGTGCCACACACCCCACCCTCCCGAGAAAACGGGAATGACTGGGAGCCCCTCACAGCCACAGGGCTTGTAAAGGTGGGGCCTCCCAGCCTAGACTCCTCGGGAGGCCCAGCTGCTGGAATAGCGAGTATTCAGTAATAATCATGAATTGCCCTAGGGGGAAGCTGGATGTGCTCGGGAAGCTTGACACATCTGGCAGGGCTGGGCCCAGCCCCCCGCACATCTGGCTGCTGTATTGACAGGTGGTGTAGTGGGTCACTGAGGTAGGGCCTGGCGGGTCCAGTCCTGGCGCCACCAGGGTGGGATGGACTTGATAGAACTGGAAGCTTCTCCCACGCCACCCGCAGCCCGCGGGTGTGCTGGGGGTCCCCAGTTCGGGTCACCCAGGAGGCGGGTTATGCCATGCCGGCTGCTCTCTGAGAGATGCCCTTCGGACCCAGAGCCTGGGATGTCAGATTCCCGCCCCCCGGCATCATTCTGTTGGTGCCTGGTCGCCACCCTGCTGGTGTTCGGGAGCCTGGGAAAGCCTCCTCCCCTTCCAGATGAGCGGGGGGGTTTTTCAGGGTCACCTCAGCCAGTATTTCCCCTTCTATGGGATCTAGAAACGTGGTCCTCAGCTCCACCTGGGGGAGGCCCCAGGGCCGAGGCTGGCCTCCTCCCTCCTCCCACCTGCCCCAAGAAAGCCATGGTCATTAATAAAGGACACAATTAGCTGTCAGCAGAGAACATGTCTGGAATTTCTTACCTGATTGGTGAGCTCGGTTAAGGCAACAACACCCCCGGACCCCCCGGAGAAGCAGCTGCCACACACCTTTCAGGGGCCCCTTCGCCTGGGCCCAGGGCAGGAGGGGACCTGTGAGCCCCTTCGGGGTGGGTTCTGCAGGCCTGGGCCTGTGCAGGGTGGTTTTTTTCCCAGGCCAGTGGAGAAAGTGACGGAGCAAGGGAGATTTATTTTTTTTCCCAACCCAGCAGGCAATACCATTCAGTACAATTTCCCTCCCTTCCTGTGAGAGTCTTTACAAGTTAGTTCAATCTCTTTGTCATCTCATTTTGCAGCTAGGGAAACCGAGGCCCAGAGAGGGAAAGTGACCTTGTTCACGGCAGAGAGAAATAAACGTGCTTCTCCTTCTGGTTACTTGGGATCCCTGGCCCCCCTAAAATAGTTAGAACGCACTGTGGAAGTCTGGGAATGTTCTCAAGTCCGCCGTGGTTACTCTATATGTGCTGTGGAGCCTTGGCTCTGTGTTGGGGCCAGGGGCACAGCAACAAGCCAGGAGGCACGGCCCCCGACCTTGCGAGGCCAATCAGTGGGGGAGAGAAGAGGGAAAGAGGCAACGGCCAAACCAAAAACAGGTGCTTGGCTTGGGATGGGCCACAGAGACAGATGAGGACAGAGATGGGACCTCAGGGGGTCAGTCTAGGGATCATGGTCAGAAGAGTCCTTTCTGAAAGAGGACATTTAAAAGGCAACATCTGGGCCAGGTGTGGTGGCTCACGCCTGTAATCCCAGCACTTTAGGAAGCTGAGGTGGGAGGATCGCTGGAGCCCAGGAGTTTGAGACAAGCCTGGGCAACATAGCAGGACCCCATCTCTATTTTTAAAAAAAAGGTTAAAAAAAGAGGCATCTAGGGAGCAGGGCATTCAGCAGAGCAGGAGCAATTTTTTTTTTCGAGTTGGAGTCTCACTTTGTTAACCAGGCTGGAGTGCAGTGGCACGCTCATGGCCACCCCAGTGTCGAACTGCTGGGCTTTGGTAATCTTTCCACCTCAGACTTTTAAGTAGCTGGAACTACAGGCACACGCTATCACGTCTGGCTAATTTTTTTTTTAATTGTAGAGACGAGATCTCGCCAAGTTGCCGGGGCTGGTCTCAAACCTGAGGGCTTAGGCAATCCACTCGCCTCAGCCTCCCAAAGTGCTGGGATTACAGGCTGAGCCACTGTGCCCAGCAAGCAGAGCGATTTTTGCAGAGGTGGTAGAATTGCAATGCCCGGGCTCTTGCCAGTGTAGCAGGGATGAGCAGGATGTTCATGGAGACTTGCTACCCAGTGCTCTCGGGTCCCGTCGTCTAGGGCCCCAGACAGGAAGAACCACTATGCCCTAGGAGGGACTTCCTGCCTGGGCACTCTTGTCCTAACAATGCCATGATGTTGGAGCATTGTCACCCCCATTGCACAGATGAGAAACTGAGGCTCAGAGTAGCGAAGTGCCATCCCAGGGCACATGGGCACCAGACTCGGGAGCCTTTACCACCTGGCTCTCTCTCCCTCACCTTGTCTGGATGCTTTCCAGAACCAGCGCCTGTGACCCAAAAGGTCAGTCTGCTCAGGCCCCAGCAGCCTGTGACTTGATGCTCATGAAACTCCCACTCGGGGGGTCCCGGCTTCTGGCACATCAGGAAGAAGGGATTAGGAAACACAAACATGAGGTTCCTGACTGGGGGAACAGGAATCGCTCTCCCTCCTAGGGGTACAGAAACCGTCGCCTCCCTCCTGTTGGCTTCTGGGGAGGGGGCGAAGGCCTCAGCTAACCCAAGCCATAAATCAAACGCACAAGATGTGGCTTGGCAGCCATCCCAGTGAAAAAGATCTGGGGGTTTGAGTTGACCACAAGCCAAAAGCTGCTGAAAAAGCCAATGTGGTTGTCGACTGTAAGAGTAGAAGTGGAGTGACAGCCCAGCATCCTTCCTGCTGCTCAGGCAGGGCTAGCATTGGGCTCCACGTTTTAAGGAGGTCCACTGAGTGACAGTGGACAGGACATCTTGGGCCTCCAGCTAATGTTGGCTGCAGCCGTCTCTGCATGGTGCTGGAGGTGGTCTGGGGTAGGTCCCCAGCAGGAGCTCTCCCAGCAGCATTTTCTAGGCACACGGCAGAGTCCCGGAGTCCCGCCTGCCCTGGAGAACCCTCTTACCTGGATTCCCAAGAAGTACAAGCTCTCCCCAATGTCACTGAGTTTCCAGACACTGGGGATTTGAGAGCCATGTGTGGTTTCACTAGGGCCCACCCTTGCCTTGAGGATAGACTGAATAAGAAAACTCGACCAACTCTTTCTAAATGATGACTTTGTGCCCAGCTCTGGGTGAGACATTAGGCACAGAATTGAATAAGACACAGTCCCTGGCCTTCAGAATTACTGTCTAGCAAGGGGTATCAAGGAAGGCTCTCCAGAAGAGCCGCCATTTGAACAGGGCATTAGAGGATGAGTAGGAGACTGTCAAGGTCAGAGAAGACCAAGGACATTTCATACAGTCAGAACAGTATGTGCAAAGACTTGGAGAAGACGGAGCACAGGACATCTTGGGCCTCCAGCTTGCATGTGCTGCAGCCATCTCTGCATGGTGCTGGAGGGGAGATGGGGAAGTCTCTGGTAGGAGCTCTCCCAGCAGCATTTTCTAGGCACTCGGCAGAGTCCTGAAGTCCCGCCTGCCTTGGGGAATCCTCTTGCCTGGATTCTAAGAAGTACAAGCTCTCCCCCGAAGAAAAGGGAAGTCACAGGTGGGAGGGGTGATCTGGGAGGACGTCACAAAGGGCGACGTGTGCTCCACGGCAGGGATCCCCAATACCCAGGCTGCAGACCAGTACTGGTCTGTGGCCTATTAGAAACCAGACCACAGAGCAGGCAAGTGAGCGAAGCTTCATCTGTATTTACGGCCACTCCCCATCGCTCACATTACCGCTTGAGCGCTGCCTCCTGTCAGATCAGCGGCAGCATTAGAGTCTCATGGGAGCATGAACCCGATGGTGCATGTGAGGGATCTAGGTGGCGCCCTTGGTCCTCGATGCCAAAAAGGTTGGGGCCCACCGTTCCAGGGTGGAGTCGGGGGTTTTATTTTCAAAGAGCGGAAAAGCCAGGGGCGATCCTATGCCAGCGCTCAAATGGCCACACAACCCTGGTGCCCTCAGCCGTCTCCTCCGGCAACCTGGCCAGGCCCTGGCGCCCTCGCACTCCAGCCTGCCTGCTCTGGCCTTGGCGGCCCCAGTCCCCTGTGTCAGCACTTTCCTGCCTCCTCTCTTTGTTTTCTCCAGTTTTCTGAGCAGCTATTAACAACAGCAACCACCATTGCTGAGCACCTACTGTGTAGCAGGCTTCATATAAGTTATCAGGCAGCTGAGTACGACAGTGGTTAGGGGTACAGGCTCTGGAGTCAGCGTCTTTCTGCACTTGAACTCTGGCTCTGCCAGTGACCTTGGGCGAATTACTCAGACTCTCTTTGTGCCTGGACTGGGCCTGGAGGCCCAGGGCTCACTGGACTCCCAACATGGTGGGGAAGAGGCCGGAGCTTCCAGACAGTGCAGTTGGCGCCCAGGGACACACGTGGGGAGGAGGCGCTGGGAGCCCAGAGGAGGGTCCTGAACACTGTTGCTTCCTGGAGGTGATGACACTTGGGCCGTCTTAAAGGACAAATAATGATAAGACAAAAGAACAAAAGGATGGGTGTGCTGGGAAGAGGGAACAGCATGGACAGAGGTGTGGATACGGGAAACTGCATGGTAAGTTTCACTGCGGCGGGAACCCAAGTCTGTGAGCCAGAGGTACAAGACATGAGGCTGGACAGGCAGGATGAGTGGACGATGACAGGCCACCCATAGCCACAGGCGACATGTCGGCACCTCTGGGCCCACTGCCTGCAGCCTGGGCGGCTCTGTCTGTGATCCTATGGAGAATCGGGAAGAAGCCTGCCCATTCTACATTCTAGAGTCATGAAGTCCTAAATGGCAGAGCAGATGCCTGGGCATCCCAGGCCTTTCTGCAGGGCTTCTTAGGGTCTAGCTGACCCTAAACTTTCCCAGGGACAAATGCCTTCTTTAAAAGTTACTTTAAAACAGCCCCGTCCCAAAAACTTACAGAAAACCCACATCTTCTCAGCTTTAAAGGGTCAAAAGTTGAAAATTACAAGCCAACAGCAAGATTTGCAGCACAAGTGATCTTTGGCCAACAGCTGGGAGACTTTATGACAAATTGCCCAGACGCGGCCATTGAGAGCAATCACCTTTAAACGGCACCAACCTTCCCCTAAATGTCTCCCTTATTTGAACAGTGTGTTTATGGGCCGGGGCTGCGGTGCCCTGGTTTTGTAAAAGAGGAGGAAACAGAGAAGGGGAGCCGGAGTGGATAGAGAGACATCAAAGCAGAGGACAGATGACACACCTCTAATCTTATAAGCCATTCTTATCTCCGCCCTTGTGAAAACAGGGAGGCCCGGCTGTCTCTAAAGGCACCTCTGAAGGCTCATAAACGTGACAAGCACTTTGCTCTAGCACCCACAGAGAAGGGCTGTAATCCCTGAGGAAACTGGAGACAAGAGGAGGAATGTTGGGGAAGGGAGGCCTGCAGAGACAGCCCACACCGTCACCAGGTGAGGGTTCGAGACCGGAGCTTCTGAGCCTGCTTCCTCGACCTCGAGGAAACCCTGGCTGGAAGGGGCCCCTGAGTTCCAAAAGGGCCAGGATGAATATCTCAGTGTTTGTAATTTTCTGATAAATGGCTGTTCACGCTTGGCACTCACTCTCGGGCAGGAGCTGTCTTAAGTGCCTTATGTGGATTAATTCATGTAATCTCAAATTATACTGTAATTATCCCCAGTGACGGGGGATACCACCACAGAGAGGTAAGCCACTTGTCCAGTGTCACCATGTCAGGAAGTGGCAGAGCTGGGATTTAAACTGACCCAGACACCACGGGTTCTCTCGGACCACCCCTCACTCACCACTCGTGAGCGGGCCTCCAGGCTGGGCGAGGCTCCCATCACTGTCATCCCCTCCCATCACAACATCCTGATGAACCTTGGGCCTGTTTCACAGCCAAGGAAACCGAGGCGCCGAGCATTTAGGCGGCCTAGCCGAGAGTACCTGAACCCCGGTGTGGGCAGAGGCAGGATCTGGCCCTGCTGTCTGGGTCCAGAGCCCAGGCACCTTGCGGGGCACAGAGTGACCAAGGGCCTTCAGCTGCAGGCAGGACCCAGTGCCCTCTAGCTCTGACCGAGGGCCCCCAAAGGGTGGGGTCAGTCAGGTTCCTGAGGATCAGAATCTGGTGGCCCTGGGCTACAGGTTTCATTCACTCCCCTGGGCTTAGAACCCCTTCCTGAGCCTGAGGGACCGGCTCGTGCCCAGCTCTGTCTCCTCAGAGAGGCAGTGCAGGGCAGTGGTTAGCAGTGTGCACTCTGGAGCCTGGCCTCCTGCCTGGGCTTAACTCAGCTTCACCACGTCCTAGGTAAGTCATATAAGCTTTCTATGCCTCAGTTCTGTCATCTGCAAAACGGGATAATGATGCTCTCGCTCCTGGACTTGTAGAGAAGATGGTTAATACTCTTGAAGCATTCGGACCCTGCTGTCATACTAGACTGCCTCCTGGCCACCCCTAGAGCCACATTCACTACAGACAGCTGCCTGGGCCTCCCACCAGTCCTCATCCCTTCAGAGAAAGCAGCACTCTGGGTTCAAATCCCAGCCCTGCTCTTCCTGGCAGAGGTCCTTGGGTACATGAGCACACCGCTCTGAGTCTCCGTCCTTTTCTCTGTAAAGCAAGGGTAATAACACCCTGTTTTATAACACAGTGGCATGAGCAGGGACTTGGAATCTCACACACTGGGTCTCTACTCCTTGCTCTCTGCATGACCTTGGGGAAGCTGCTTGGACCACAAGAGCCTCAGTTGCCTCAGCTGTGCAATGGGGACGCTCCTTTGTGGGGCTTTGCACTATGAGGACAAGCCAAGGCTACAGCTGGGCAGTGTCATGGCCCTGCCGGGACCCAGCAAATGGCCATGACTATGTCCTTCATCTCCCAGCAGGGACCTCTATCCAACAGGTATGACACCCTCCTAGCACATGTCACGGCTGCAAACAAAACAAGCCAGGTCTCTGCTTGAGAGCTTATCATCAAGGAGGAGGACAGGCAATAAACAGATACCCAATAGATACAGGTTGGCATGGTAGAGGGTGTTGAGGATGCTGCTTTAGCTGGGGCGGTTGGGGGGGCTTCTCTGAGGAGGCAGCATCTGAGCTAAGACCTGAAGGACAAGAGGGTGCCAGTTATGGGGAGAGTGCAAGGAAGAGCATTTCAGGCAGAGGGAACAGAATGTGCAAAGGCCCTTCCACAGAAGGGAAATTGGAGGCACTACAGAGGCCTGGGTGGCTGGAATGGGTGAACAATGGGGAGCTGAGTGGGTGACGGGGCAGAGCAGGAGGAAGGAGCCAGAGTCAAGGTCCTGTGGCCATGGAAGGAGATGGAGGGTGGCTCCCAGTGTGGCGGAAACCATGGGAGGGCTTCAGGCATGGCTGGGGGTGGGTGACTTGTGATCTGAACAGGTCCTCTGTCTGCCGAGTGAGAAATGGGCTATGGAGGAGCAGGAAGCCTGGGGAGGAGGCCGAGATGACAGCAGATGGACAGGGTGGGGCAGCGAGGGCGGGGAGAGATGGTGGGATCTCAGGAAGCCCCATGAGCAAGTTCTCCAGCCTTTGGTGACCCTCGTGAGGATGTGAGGGGACAGGTGGGATGCCGTGTGGTCCTTCTGCAAAGGAATACACTAAGACTTCCTTCCGAATATTCCCCTATTCAGCACTGCCTCTCCCCGAGGACACTCCATCAACAAGCTGCCCAGCAAGAGCTGGTAATCAGGCTTCTGGGACAGGTGCCCGGGGGCTGGCAGGGCCTCCTCTTCGGGCTGTGTGGCGCCTGTGACCATGTGGATCCTTGGCAGGAAGTTGAAAGCGAAGAAAGCTGCTCCCAGCAGCCCCTGCTCCATCTTGGGGTCCTCCTGCTGCCCCTCGCCCAGCCCCAGGCATGTGCTCCTCCAGCGCCCTGAGGCCCCAGGGGACCCCTGCAGGAAGCCTCAGATTTCGCCCAGCTCCTGGCATTGGCCCGCAGCCCCCGGCTCTGCCTCATTCTCAATGAACTCAGCTCACGCTGAGAGGGGCCAGGGATACGCCTTCGCCAAGGAATCAAAATGCTACATTGTGCCCCGCGTGCGTGCAATAAAGCAGGACCCATCCCGGAGACACCAGGCCTTCATCCCAGAGTTCACCCAGTGATGGACGCTTCCAGCATCGCAACAGTAGAGCAGGTGAGCATGGGGACCACAGGGCATGGGGCTGCCATTCACGCCTTGCCATGCCTCCCCCTGCTCCCACCTTCCAGACTGCCAAGGGCAACTTCCTGGAACAACCCATCTTGGCATCTGTGTTTTGCAGGCATGGCCACACATGTGCCTTCCACCCTCCCAGCCTCGAGGACGATGCCCGATTATTTCCCTGTCCAGACGAGGAGAGCAAGGCTTGGAGAGAACACACGGGTGATGGTGGGATGGGACAAGGGAGCCAGGGCCCTGCTGCTGGAGCCGAGTGTGGCCTCCCTGGCATTAGGCTTTCTCTGACACTGTGTTCCCTCCTGCTTGACAAGGGCTCACAAGACAGCAGGAGACTCTGTTTAAGATTAGAGGAATGACAGGTTGTGTATGGATAGTGACAGGAATGGACAGACAGCCAAGCACCTGTCTTTGGATGCTCTAAAAGAGGCCATGACAGCCACTTAGCTCAGCCATGGCCATCTTGGGTGATTAAGGCACGAATCCACTGCCCTTTGTCTACTCACACCATTGTTAAAGCCCGTCTGAGGGTTGGTGGTGTGCATATGTATTCATTCACTCATTCATTCATTCCATAGATGCTGGTTGGGAACTGCTATGTGCCAGACACCTTGCTGGGGATAGAGATGCAACCTCTGCCCTTGGTAATTCCTACAGAGTCCTCCGCCACACTGTGAGCTCCTCAAAGGGCTAAGAGGGGCCCTGGGAGACAGACCACTTTCTGGTGGTGTGACCCTGGGTGCCTTTCTGTGCCTCAGTTTCCCCGTCTGATAAATGAGGATAACAACAGTACTTCACACACAGGGTCATTGTGAAGATTGAATGAGTTAACATTTAAGGGCTAGGATGATGTGTCTACACAGAACAGATGGCCAGCTCCACGCTTCCATGTTCTCAAAGGATGTGGGACACGTTCCAGCCAAGGTTTACCATCCTGTTGGTCACCCTGGGTTTTACTTCCAATGCCTGCATCCCAGGCTCCCTCCTCTCTTAAGCCTCTGGGAGGAGTAGGCAACATTCGTTCATCAAGAGCTATCTGTCAAGGGTGTCTTCACACTTGTGCTTAAGTTGTTATCATTTGTCCTTCCATAAGTGTTTTTTGAATGTCAGATGCTATGCTGGGAGCTGCAGCCACATCATCTTATTTGATCCTTACAGAATCTCCATGATGTTGGCACTCTCGTCCCCATTTTACAAAGGAGAGAACAGGTTCAGAGAGACCACATGACATCCACCCACCCACCCATCCATCCATCTACTCACCCACCCACCCATCTACCACCTACCCCCCCATCCATTCATCCACTATCCACCCATTACCCATTAATCTGCCCACCCACCCACACATCCATTCATCCACTATCCACCCACCCATCACCCATTCATCTGCCCATTTGCCCATCCACCTGCCATCCACCCATCCGCCCACCATCCACACAGACGTCTGCCCATCCATCCATTCACCTATCCATCCACCCACCCACCCATCCATCCATTCACTCAACTACCCACCCATCCGCCCATCCACCCACCCACACACCTACCCACCATCTACCTATCCACCATACATCCAATCCAATATCCATTCATCCATCCATCCATCCATCCATCCATCCATCCACTATCCACCCATCCACTCACTTACCCATCCATCAACCCATCCATCCATCCATCCATCCATCCATCCATCCATCCATCCATCCATCCAAGATTTACTGAGTGCCTATTATGAGCTAGCCAGGTACTGTCCCAGGACTAGGCTCAAGTCCCAGCTCGCAATAAATGACACCCAGTTCTTGCCCTATCAGAGCTCCCAGTCTAGCAAGGGAAGATCTGTGTTAAACAACGAGTGAGTAGTAGGGCAAAGGTCACAAGTGAAGAAGAACAGGATATGATGGGTGAGTTCAGGAAGGCCCTGGCCGTGCATGTCAGTTGCCTTATCCCAACGAGAAAAGCCAACCTAGAAACTTCCCTTCTTAGCCCCGGGCTGTTCTACCCAGTCCCATCTTTGCCCCTTCTCAAAGCTGCAAACTCCCATTCATCTGGGTTGGTGGCCCCTGCTATGATGCCTTCCCCTGGTGTCACAGGTCACAGATGTCATTCACCCCCAGAGTACCCTGATACATTTGAAGCCAACACTGGACCCCACATACTGGCAAGTATTTGCTGGCTAAGTGCCAATTCGAATGTCCCCTCCTTTGGGAAGCCTTCCTTAACCACCACCCTGCCCCAAGCCCCTGAGAGCCAGTTGCTCTCTGCTCTGAGTGACCAGAAGTCTGTGTACATCCCTGACTTTCTCCCCATGTCGTAATTATTTCCCTTCTGACTTTCTTCCCCACCAGACTTTGAACTTCTTGCTGATAGCCATAAGCTCTTACCATCTTTGTTTTTTTTTAAAAAAGCTTTACTTGTTAATTATTATTATTATTTTTTTAGAGATAGGGTCTCACTCTGCCACCCAGGCTGGAGTGCAGTGGCACAATCACAGTTCACTGTTGCCTTGACTTCCTGGACTCAGGCGATTCTTCTGCTTCAGCCTCCCGAGTAGCTGAAACTACAGGTGCACACCACGATGCCAGGCTCATTTTTATAGTTTTTAAAATTTTTTTGTAGAGGAGAAATCTTGCCATGTTGCCCAGGCTGGTCTCGAACTCCTGGGCTCAAGTGATTCTCCCGCCTCAGTCTCCCAAACTGTTGGGATTACAGGAGTGAGCCACCATTCTTGGCTGACTAGCACCTTTGAATCTCATACAAAGCTGGGACACAGTGGGTTCTCGGTAGGACGTGGTTTCAGGAATAAATGGAAAGGCAGGCTGGGTAAAAAACCTGTATCTGAGTGCAAGGATTGATCATTCTGGCCAGATGGCCTTGGGCAAGTTGAGTCAGGATTTAGGGTTATGCATAGTTTCATCTCACCTTCCAGCCCTGAGCAGTTGACTGGTGGCTGCCCAGAGTGTGGTGTTGAGAAGGATCCTGAAGTAACATGTGGCTTGGTAGGAAGAATGTGGAGATTGATTGGCAATGTCTGCCTTGGATTCGGGAGAGGATGGCAGCAATTGCTTCTCATTTCAGTTATCCTGGGGAAAGTCGTTTTGCTCTTTAAGGCGTTGTGCATCCCATCTGCACTTTGAGGCCACAAAGCAGACTGGACTCGATGACATCTGACGCCCTAGGATTCTGAGCCAACACCCTCCTGTAGGAGGCTCTGTCTTTGGGGACAAGAGCCACATGCCAGTCTAGCCCTGAGCCTGGTCCACAGGGGGCCTAAGCAGACAGACGGGTTGAAGGAATCATCTGACCGGGTCACGGAGAGACTCTATAGGGAGAACAGGGCTTGTTATCCCATTTTAACCGATGGAGGAACGGGTCTGAAAGAGACAGCAGGTACCCTCACCCAGAGTGGCAAGGCGAAGCCCGCACTGCTTCCTGGGTCCCCTGACTCTTGGCCTGTGTTCTCTGCTTGTCCCCCCCCACCAAGAGATGGGTGCACCTCTCTGAGCAGACACTTCCCCACATGTCAACCAAGCCTCATCACCAGCCCTGTTGGACTCTGAGGCCACAAAGCATCTTTGCAACAGTTATTGCACTTGAGCTGCATGGGGCTTGGGATGACCGTTGCCCTCACCTGGCAGACTGGAACACAATGCCCAGAGAGGACATGCGATTTGGCAAGGTCATATGGAGCTGGGACTCCAACCCAGGTGTTTCAGTTCCAAACCCCGGGTGCTGTCCGGCACCCCTTATGGGTCAGCTCCCCTCCCCACAGCCACCTCTGCTTTTTCCAGAAAGATGAAAAGCAGAGACATAAAGGCTGTAATAGGATCCAAGCTCCCCTCTTCCTTGAGGCCAAGCCCCACCTTGGGCCACCTCTTTGAGGGGGGCCGAGAAGGGCAGAGAAGGGGTCATAAGACCCAAACAAGGGGGCACCAGCTGCATGACAGGCCTCCTTGGTCTTCCCCGGGACCCCGGCCTGGGCTCACACCAGCTGGGTAAACAGGAGCCAGCCCCTCCAAGGGCTGAGGGAGGGGAATTCCTGCCCCTCCCAGGCTGCCTGTCTGTTGCTAAGGATTCTGGGAAGGAGGTGGGGAATACCAAGGTGAGAAGCTGACCCGGAAGGACTGGCCTGGGACTGTCCTCAGGAAAACAGGGATGACCCGGAAAAAGATGGCAAGATGGCTGGACTTGGTCTGGCGTTCCCCTTCTCCCTCTCCCCAACTCCATGCACACCTAGTTTAATCTTCTAAGCAATGTGTAACCTGGGATACATTACTTGGTTTCCTGTGATTCGACTCGCCCACCTACAAAATGGGCCCAGTGGCAAATTCTTCAGGACTAGAGAGACATTTTTTCTCCCGCTTGCCCCCATTTTTAGAGATCTTTTAAACTTTGACTCTGTAAATGCGACAATGTCCCCACCCCACACGGCAGCTGGCCAGGCCAGGGAAGCAGGTGTCTATGTGTGAGTCACACCAGTGTGTCTCTCACGCCTTACTGGGGAAATGGCCCCGGACGGGCTTGGGGTCCTGGGGGCCCCTGTGAAGGGGAGAGCTGTTTCCTCCCTCCAGGCCTTGGCTGCTTTCTTTCTAACACCTGGGGGCTGAGGATAATGGGGACCCTCTGGTTGGGACATCTTTGATCACCTAACTCTGCTTTTCCAGCTCTGACCTTGTTGACCCAGCATCCACGCCGCTCACAGATTCCTCCATCCCATATGCTCAAATCCAACTCAGGGGCCCTCTCTGCAAGGCCCCTCCAGTCTCACTCCAGCCACCTGGACCGGCGAGGGCTGTCTTCCCACCTCCTGCACCTCACAGGACTTGGCATCTCTGAGAAAGCAAAGAGCTTTCCACCATATCAGGGCCCTGGACTGTCAACCTCCTGGGACTGCTGGCTCTTTTTATTTTTTTGTAAAGACGAGGCTTTGCTATGTTGCCCCAGCTGGTCTCAAACTACTGGGCTCAGGTGATTCTCCTGCCTCAGTCTCCCAAAGTGCTGGGATTCCATGTTTCAGCCACCATGCCCAGCCTGGCTGGCTCTCCTCCTCTAACTCCCCTGTGCCCAGCACAGGGTGCAGAATACAACAGATGCACATCGTGGCTTTGTCCATTGGACAGAAGTGGGCAGGAGGGCAGTCTCACCCCCTCCCTGGCCCTGGTGCATGCCACAAAGGGCCAAGGGGTCACCATGCTTTGACATTCACTCATTTTCTTGAGACACACAGAAAGGTGAGACAAAAGGTGGGAGCTCAGGTTCGCAGCTATCGGTGGGATCTGAGGCTGCAGGCCAAGCACGGGCCTCCAGAAGGTCAGGTTCAATGGACGTCCGTCTCTAAGACTTTACCTGGTTGATCTCTGACCTAGAGGCAGCCATTATGCGCTCCCTCCTGCGTGCAGCATAAAAATGTCCCATGCACAATATTCTACGGATCAAGGTATCTACACACATGGCCCACTGAAGCATCTGCTCACAAAACCACAATAGCTTCTTCCTCCAGTGTTTTCAAACAATGGGGAAACAGGGACGAGTGCAGGGCGCCCGCTCCACTCCTCGTCTGGTCCACCTTTGTACCTCCAAGGCCTGGTGCCGAGTCGGACTCCGCCGAGCCTGGAGTGAGTAGCTCACCCACCCCGTGTGTAAGCTGAGTGCTCAGCACACCTCCCCTTGGACACACACGCTCTGTGGAGTGTAGACGATCAGAAGGCTTCGGGGACATCAAAAGCAACAACTCGGGGAAGGCAGGGGGGGCCCCCGCTGGAGAGGCCGCTCTGCGGGGCCACTCGGGCCCTGGGCTGGTGATTCATGTCTCGCTCGCCCGGGGTGGGAGCGCAGGCCGAGTGCGCGCGGAATTCATAAGACCTTCTCTGTTTCATCTTGCAGATGTTGCTGGGATGGATTGTCAAGGAAAAAAAGCTGAAGTTGAAAATTCCAACTCAGCACATGTCCTGCAGCCCTGAAAGACGTGACGTGGGAGTCAAACGCCTCTCCCCGTCATTTGCCCAACATCTAGGGAGATGGCGAAGTTGTGGCCCCGGCAGGGCTGCTCTGAGCGCCCGCTGGCACGAAGACGATCACCCCATTCGCTGGCTTTCCCTTGGAAGCAAGCTTGCACATGTGGCATCGTGGGGGCATGTGACCATGTGCAAGTGTCAGACGCCCCTTGCCGGGCTCCAGAATCTGCTTCCAAATAAGACAGAAGCTCATTTCAGAGCGTTAACCATGTGCCAGGCCTGCCCCAGCACCATCATGTCTGCTCACGACCCAAAGAGGTCGGTGTTCTTATTAGCCCATTTTCTAGATGGTTCCCCTACATGTATGAAAACATGCCCATATGTGTGCATGTTTGCTTTTGTGTACACAAGATGTGCTCACATGTACAGCTCAGCCTAGTCCTTTTTTTTTTTTGAGTTGGGCCTCACTCTGTCGCCCAGGTTGGAGCACAGTGGTGTAAACACAGATCACCGCTGTCTCGACCTCCTGGACTCAGGTGATTCTTCCACCTCAGCCTCCCAAATAGCTGGAACTATAGGCACTCATTACCACGCCTGGCTAATTTTTAAATTTTTTTGTAGAAAAGAGGTCTCATTGTGTTGCCTAAGCGGGTTTCGAACTCCTGGGCTCAAGCAGTCCTCCTGTCTTGCCTCCCAAAGTGCTGGGATTACATGGGTGAGCCACCGTGCCTGGCCACTGCTCAGTCTTCATATAGCCATATGCAATCACACGTGTCTGTGTCTCTGCACACGTATGTGTGTGCATGTCCTTCTGCTAAGTCATCTTTCATAAGAGGTCCCTTCTGCTGAGCTCCTCCTATGTATGATGCCTTGCTTCTCTTGCTACCCATATTAATTCTGGCCAGTCAAGTGTATTATCCAGGTACATCAGAGGCTGGCAAACTAACGCAGCTCGCCACCTGTTATTGAAAATAAAGTTTTATTGGCACACAGCCACGCTCATTTGTTTCTGTGTTGTCTGCAGCTGCTTTTATGCTACAGTGGCAGAGCTGAGTCATTGCAGCAGAGAGTGGAATGCCCACAAAGGCTAGGATCTGAACTCTCTTTACAGTTTGCTACTCCCAAACCGACATTTTTCACGTGAAGAATCTGAGACTAAGGTCATTTTAATTGTCCAAGCTCATGTGTCAGGAATCGCCTAGTTAGCTAAGCGCCACTTCACCCCGCATCTGGGTGTCACCTGTAGTTGTTCCTACATATGTGTCACTCTGTCCCATGTGCTTGTACCCCTGGGAGAGGGTCTATGGGCCCTGGATGAGCCTTTCTGTGTGGTATACTGAGAAAGATGCATATTTTTATTTGTTGAGTGCAGGACTCTGATTAATGACCCCCTCCGCCCCCAATGATGCTTTTTATCTTAGTTTTTTTTACTCTCTGAAATTTATCTTGCTACTGATTTGATTCCAGAGGATATTGGCTGGTATATAATTTCCTTTCCCTTTACTTTTAACCTTTGTACAACATTTTCTCTTAGGCTTGTCTCCAGTAAACAGAGAGAGCTGGGCTGTTTTTCCTCATTCAAACTATGAATTTCTATTTTTTTAGCAGCTGACTTTAATCCATTTTCTTTTATTGTGAATACTAATATATATCTGACCTCATTTATACTTTTATACTCTATGTTTTATTTACCATCCACTAGAACTTTTTCCTTCTTTCTTGTCTTTCGTGGAATTGATAGAATTTCTTTATGCCTTTTAATTCCCTCTGTTAGTTCCAAAGTTATATGTGTCTTTTATAAGTAGTCTTATATTCTTAATATGCACATTTTCTCAACCAAGTCAAAAGTTCACTGACGTCCCTGTCTATCTCCCAAACCGTCTGGGTGCATCTTCATTCCAGTCTTATTCCTCCTGTCTTCCATTTTATGACTGTATTTTTGTTCCAACTGCTATTTTAAAAAGCCCCTAAATGAAAAAACAAGTCACCCAAGGATTTACCTTTCTTTCTTATAAGCTTGTGTCAATATTATCTCTAGAATCTTTTTGTGTTTGTATGGGAGCGGGGGATGGGCATTCTTATCAGCCAAATCCGCCATGTTCCAGAAGATTCTCCCTCTTTCTGTATACATGTGCACTCACTAACCTACATGTGCATAACTGTGTATATGCGCCACTGTGTACTTATACACGTGAGTCTCTGTATACTTGTCTGTCCTCTTTGTGGTTGTAGCTGCAGTCATTACCAGGATATTTATTGTACCCTCTGCCCTTGCACTATATAGAAAGCCCTGTTTGGCTCTCAGAGTCTTAGGCGGGAGCACCTACCAACTGGGATGATAGCTGATAGATGCTCTGACAAAATTCTATCAGAGAGCAGAGGAGGTGTACTTAACCAGCTCTTGTGTGGTCCAGGAAGGCTTCCTGGAGGAAGAGGCACCTGACCTGAGTCCTGACAGAAGAACAAGAACCAGCCAGACTGAAGAAGAGTGGTGTGGCCCGGCTGGGGAGGCCCACTCTGACAATCGCTGGGGTTGCATCTCAAGCCGAGGGCTAGAAGCTGAGTGATTCTGAACAAATCTCTTAACCTCTCTGGTAAGAATTCCGCACACCTTGCAGAAGTACTGTGAGACGCCAATGGGAAGGTGGACATGAGTGTGCCTGGCAAGCTGAGAAGGGCTCTGTAGGGTCATAGTTCTGTGGCTACAGCAGTGGTGACAGCCACCATTTCCTGACTTACTATACATCAGGCCTGGTATCACTCATCTGCCCAGCAACACAGGGAGGTGGCACTGGCTTGCCCTTGCCACCCAGGAGGAGCCTGAGGGTCAGAAAGGCGATGTGACTCCTCCAGAGCCACACAAGGGTCTCCGGCTCGGTGTCCTGGCGATGCGTGTGCAACTCCCACGGCAGCACCCCAGCCTGGATTCTCACGTCCCTGCTTTCCGGCTCTCCACCCCTCCCTACTCCCTGCTCAGGGAGCCAGGGGCCTCAGGGTCCTCCTGGATTGCAGGGAGAGAAAACAGCACTGCGGGCTGCTCTGCCTGGGCCTGGGGAAGCCCAGCTCTCCCCTCCCCAGCACCCCTCCCTCCCGGGACTCCCTCTGCAGGCTTATGTGGGGCAGAGAATCAGGTTAATGGAATCCTGGCTGCCTCTGGCCGGGGGGCTGATGGTAGCCCCCTCCGGAGCCCATCCTGGTCAGCCCTCTGCTTCCAGCCTGACACAGCCTCCCTGAGCCCTTGAAGAGCCGGGGTGGGGGGAGGGGCATGTCAACACGTCACCCCTTCCCGGGGAGCCCAGGTCAGCATTGCCCACCAGCAGCCGCCACGGGGCCTTGATTTTCACCATCACGGAGCCCTCCTTTAATCATCTAGCCAGCATCTCTCGCGACCTCTGCCAGTGCGGCATGGCAAAGGGTTGAGGCTTTGGAGTTGGAAAGCCCTGGATTCCTGCCCTGCTCTGTCTGACTTAGGCAAACCACTCAGGCTCTTTGAACCTCAGTTTCTTCATCTGTAAAATGGAAATAATAGTGGACTCCCTTGTGAAGGTTGTTGGGTTTAGATGAGACGATTCGTGCAAAGGGCCTACTGGGCTGCCTGGCACTCAGTAGGACCTCGGTATTTTTTGAACAGACAAATGTTCTTACTCTCTACCTACCGCTGAGCTCTTGTGCAAAATGCTGCTACTCTTTACCGAAGCCACTTTCTATTACAGCAGCCACTCTGCATTCCAGTGTCGGGCTTGTGTCCAGCGCTCACTTACCTCCCAGGACCTGAACACCCACTGTGTATGAGACACTCTGCAAGTCGCTCTGCAGGCACCCTTCTCCTGATGCCCACCCTCAGGGAGCATCTGCTCTGACCCTCAGCAGAGTGGAGAGGCCACCAGTACGAACCTGCACAGACAGTCAGCACCGGCCAGACCCACCCGGGGAGTCCTTGGCTTTCCACCACCTCATCCTTTCAGACTCGGGGCTTTATGCTTCACAGCCGACCTGGGCCTTCCCTCATCGAGCTGCCACCTCTGGGCAGCCTAGCTCCTGGCCGTCCTGCCTCTGACATGTCTGCTATGCGTCGTGGGGCCTCTGCCCTCCCACCTGTAAAATGGGGCTGCTGGACTAAATGCCCCTTGCTCTAAGGCCGTTGGCATAAAGGGAATGACATGCGTTTCGAGCCTGTGAGGGGCCGGGCCTCCATTCCCTCCTGGGAGCCATGTGAGGGAGGTTCTGTGATGAGCCCATGTTACAGATGGAGAAATGGAGGCCTGGGCAGGTCGTGTCACTTGCCGCACTCAGTCGCCAAGATGAGGCCGGTCAGGGGCGCGGGCCCAGCCTGTCTGGCCCTGGGCTGGTGTGCAGGCCTCCTGCTCTGAGCAGACTTCTACAGAGACTACAGAGAACTGGCAGGAATGGGTGGGCCTGAGAACCGCCCCTCCCCCTGAGCATGGAGTCTGCCGCCACCGGCCTCTGGGGACAAAGGCTGTGCAGCCAGCACCCTTGGTGCAGCCCTGGAATCCCGCCGAAGCCCTTTCTCTGTGTTTGGAGCCCGGCCCGGGGTTGGCCCACCCGTCCTGGGAAGGAATTTACAGCTTCTTGTTTGTAAAGGAAGAAAAAGCAAATTGTGAGCCCCCATCCTCCCTCCCCGCCGGTGGAACTTGAGTATCACCATGAACTTGCACAGCCGTTTACTGTGTACCAGCCCTGACCTGTTCGCCCGGCACCTGGAGCCTGTGCTTGGTGCCTCGACCCACTTCCTCCCCCTTCCCTTCACTCGCGCCTCTACTGCTGCCCAAGCAGAAGGTCCTTGTGATTCCTGGACACTGCATGTGCCTGTCTCTGGGCCTTTGCTACCATCCCTATAGATCCAAATTCTGTCTACATCTGAGACCCAGTGCTTCCTCCAGGAAGATCTCCGTGATGCCCTGACCCCAGAGCACCTCCTCTATATTCCCAAGTGGCCCCAGCATTCTCTTCCTCAGAACAGCGGCCTATCTCGATTCATGTCCACCTCCCCAGTGCCCAGAACACGGCCCGACCCTCAGAAGGTGATTGGAAAATGACAGTCGACTGGAAGAATGATGGATGGGGAAGAGTACTCCTTGGAAATCGGTGTGGCTATGTGCCCCAGACAGGCAGGTGAGGGTTGAAGCGGGCTGTGGGAGGCCTCTGGAGACCATGCACCCATGGCCCCTTACACCCTGGCTTGGAATCTGGGTGCAGCCTGCAGGGCCCACTCCATCGGGCGTCCTGCCCACACACTGGAGGCTGATCCAGGCCCCTTGGACACACATGAACAGGAGAGCTGCTGATCCCAGCCTCTCCCCTCCGGGTGTGTGCCGAAGTGGGGAGGGGCTGCGTGCAGGCCCTGGCAATGGCTCCCACCTCTCCTGTTGAGACCCCAGGCCTGGGGGACTTGCCTGTGGCTCTTGCCTCTCCCCTGTCCGTCCCTTCCCGTGGAGTGAGTCCATCCACTTCCCTGGCAGCCATGAAGAGAAGCGAGTGAGTGGATGTCACTTGCTTTGCGCAGGATCTGGCTCAAGACACGTAGGATGTTCTTGTAGCTCTCACAAGCTCTAACTCTCGATGCAACATGGCCACACTGGAATAGCAGAATCATGTTCTACAATCTTACTACGATGCTCACTACCATAGCATCTGTAATCCTGCCTCTGTGTCTATGTGGATATTCTGTGTGTGTGTGTGTGTGTGTGTGTGTGTGTGTGTGTGTGTGTTACTGTAACTATCCATAGTTCTAGGACTGCAACATTTTATTCCTCCTTGTAAGGTTACAATTTTAATATTCTATGGTTGCTACATTTTATAATTCTATGATTATGACCTTTTTATGCCTGCAACGTTCTAAAACTCCTGCCTCTTGGTTTTCTCTGTGCTCAGTCTTCTTCGTGCTTCTATGATGACACGATTGTAACAGTCCCTAATTCCATGATTATAACCTTTCTAGGCCTGTAGCATGCTAAAATTCTTGTCTGGCTGTGATTTTAACACTGTAATCCTGTGGCCTAACAGGTGGTGACGGGAATGCCACACGGGCCTGTGATCCCCGGGCTGGCTGACCTTGTCACGTTCCCCCCACTGTCGACCCCGGGTCGCATGGTGCATCTACCAGGTTCACAGTTCTCTCCGAGAGAGAACAGTCTCCAGCGTTCTTCCAGAGTCTGGACCCTCTGGCCTCTTCCTGACAGAGCAAGGATTGGGTCAATGATCAATGGGTGTACAGAAGCAGCCCCAGGAGCTTTGGGGTGGGGGTGGGGGCAGAGCTGGAGGAGGCTGGGGCCTGAATGTCTCAGCGGCTTCCCACCCTCATGGCTGGGTGAAGTGAAGCCCATAGGCTTGAGTGGGTCGTGGAGACCCTCCTGCAGCTGCTTCTTTCCAGAACCAGCACCCCCAAAGGACTGCAAGCTCCCCAAGTTCCTGAGGGCTCGGCCCCTGGCGGTGTCCCTGTTCAAGGCACTGACACAAGTCCTACCGCAGCCCTGACCCCTGGACCGCTGGTTCAATCTACCTGGTGGCCCGGGGCAAGGGAGACAGAACAGAGTCTTCCCTGGCCGCTCTGCTTTGAAATGTTTCTTTGGCGGGGTGTCCTGGAAAGCGGCCTCTCACTCCTTATCCTGAGTGTGGGTGCGTGTGCACGCGTGACTGTGGTGCTCGGGTCTGCGCACTGGCTCTGTCTCTGTGCATGTGCTGGGTAGGGAGGGCTCTAGGTGCGGAGATAGTGATGTCCCTGGAAGGAGGTCAAGGGCCCAGTCACCCCTGACTGGTCATCTCAGTAGCCTGAGCCCTGGCTGAGCTGCTGCCAGCTGTGAGAGCAGAAAGGAGGGCCAGAAGGTCCCTGCCCCAGGGCCAGCCCCACCCTCAGAATGAGGCTTCTTTGAGCTTCTGGCTGGGTTTGTGCCAACCACTCTGCCCCCAGGTGTGGGGGTGCCAGGGCTCTGGCTTGGGGGCTCTAGGTACAGAGCACGTACCGTGTTCCAGGCGCTTTCCGTGGGTTCCCTCAATCAAGCCCTCACTGTGGCCTCATGATACAAGTGTTGTCATGACCCATTTTCCAGATGAGAAAATGGAGACTTTAAGAGGTATAGCCAGTCACCAGCTGATTAGGGCTCAGTTGCATCCAGGCTTGATGGACAGCAAAGCCATCACCAAGTCTAAGACCCCTGTGCTACAAGGGAGAAGTCTGTTCCACCTGCCCCTGTGGGCCCCTGCTGTGAGCCAAGCTGGGAGGAGGGGAAGCAGGGCTTCTCCAAAACCAGTGCCCACCATGAAGGTGGACAACATGAGACGAAAGAGGCCTGAGCCCAGGTAGCAGTGCTCCAGAGGCATCCCAGGATGGACTGAGGCTTTCATCTAGAGAAACCAGGGAGGCTCCTTGGAGGTGGCCTCATCTGAAGTGGACCTGGGGAAATGTACAGGGTTTCCCTGGGTGGGGAGAGGGAGGAGAGAAAGAAGAGGGTTTCTTCCCCTTTCCCTGTGCTTTAGCAGGGAGGGATGGGGACAGAAGTTCTGAATTCCATACTCATTTACTAAGAATTTCAGGAAAAACTGGTTTGGCTGGGTTGGACTGAAGGCAAAGATCAACTGGAGGTCAAAGGTAGAGGGGGGTGGTGTGGGACAGCCAGAAAGAATTTGCCTGGATTTGCAAGCCCTCCTGGAGTCCAGACCTGTGCTGGGCATGGGACGGAGGAGCCGACAGGGCACCGAGCCTTTGGGAAGGGACATGGCTTTTGTGGCCCTTGGAGAAGACCTCTCTGGCCCTCAGATGACAGGAGGAAGGATGACCCCTGGGAGGAATCACTGGGGAAGAGGTGCTCAGAAACAACCTGGATCAGCATCCAAATCTAAACACAGAAAGGTCGAATTCTCCTGGATTTCCTGGGCCCCGGAGGTACATTTGGGAGCCCCCTCCCCATCCTTGGGCTTGCAGACCCAAATCCGAGAAAGTGTGAGATGCAGCCTGGGCCCTGGTGCCACAGAGAAACCTCACACATACTTCTTCGGCCCGAGGGAGGACGCCCCACCTTTTCAAAGGGTGGGTGCTTTCCATGACTCTGGAAGTCTCAACAGACTCACCGCCTGGGGTAAGACAGCAGCTTCATCTCAGGCCTACTTGCCTCCTGTTCCCTCACTTCAGTTTACTCACCCTGATCTCACGCCCCTCTCCTGCTCAAAACCCTGCCATGGCTCCCCAGTGCTCCCAGGGTTACAGCTAAATCCCTCAGCGGGCATCCAGGCCTCAGAGGGGCTTTCTCGTTCCTCTGGCCTCAGCCTTCACTCTCACCCAGCCACTCTGGGATAAGGGGTCTGACTCAGCGCTGAGTGCTCCGCTACCCTTCCCTGCCACCAGCCAACTTCCCCTCATGGGGTGGGCATGTGAATGAGGTTCCCCACCTGAAGCAGGGCCCTGCCGCCAAGGCAGCCACACCCTCGGGGTCCTTCCTGCTTTGCCTTGCCAAAGGCAAGGCCTCATCTTACCCCCAGGGGGCCCTAGTCCTGGCTTCCACTCAGCCCACACCATTCTCCAACCCGGTCAGGGCATCCTGGAATCCCCTCCCCCGCTGCTTCCAACTTGCCCATGAGGGCGAGGCACAGACCCAGAGAGGCTGAGGGACTTGAAGGTGGCAGTGGAGTTGGGACTGGGACCTGAGCATGCGAGTCCTGGCCCAGGGCTGGCGAGCCCCCGGATCAGACTCCCTCCCGGCCCCCTCTCCTTTTGGCCCTGGGGTGGCCACCCCAGTGGTTGCTCTGCCTGGACCATGAGTTGGGTGAAGCTGCAGACCAGCCCTGAAAAACTGCATCTTTGGTGGGAGCAGGATGTCAGCACCCAGGTTATCAGCTCTATTTCACAGGGACTCAGAGAGGTCAAGTGCTTTTCCTATGGTTGCACAACGATGTGAATGCAGGCCTTTCTGAACCAGAGCCCACGTCCAGAAAGTGTGGTCAGTTTATGGGGTCTGCTTGAGACCAAGACGTATCAGAGACTGTGCTCCTGACTCAGGAAGGAATATTCTGGGAGCTCCTGCTGACCCAAGAGCACTTTCTTGAGAAGAGGAGGAAAGTGTCCCACCTTCAAGTTCTCTTTCTGCAGCACTGGGAGGAGCCAGGCTGTTGCCAGCCCTGCCCGGTCTGGGCTGCCTGGCAAAGCTCTTGGGAACCCGGCACCAGCCAGCCCACCCTGCCCTGGCCACAGGGCCCTAGGATGGAATGTGCACAGGGCCGCCATCCCAGGCTGGAGCTGAAAATTAAATTAAAACCACGACAGAGACAGTTAATTAAAGCAGATTAGCGCGAGACTAATTAGGGACACTGACACTGGAACCATCGCACTCCAAGATGTTAATTAGCTGTTCATTAATGTCAGCTCCCCGTTCAAGAGAGAAATATGAACGGCCCTTATCCGAGGCTTCATTCTGGAGCTGAGTAAATAGGGGCGGCTGCCCAATGGCAGCCTCAGCCTCTCCCCGTCCTCCCTCCCTCCCTCGGGCCCTGGTATCTGTCTGCTCCCTTTGTCTTCCTCCTGCACCCGTTTCTGAATATTGGCACTGCCAGAGAGACCCTGGATCCCTGGGAAGGCAGAGCTCAGCTGGGGCCAGCGCTCAGAGGCTCTGGAGGAAGAGGCTCATCTGCTCAGCAAGCTAGCCTTGTCACCCTCTGTCTCTGCCTCCCAACTCTCCGGCCTAGGTGGTGAGATGGAGGCCTCCCTCCCTCCCTCCCTCCCTCCCTTCCTTCCTCCCCTCTCCCTCCCTCCTTTTCCCTCCCTCCTTTTCCCTCCCTCCTTCCTCCCTCTCTCCCTCCCTCCCAGCCCATCTCTCCATCTACCCATCCATCGATGAGACCGACCATCCATCCATCCATTCATCCACCTGCTAGTCCCTCCCATCTTCAGTCTATCCATCCAATTGTCTATCAATTGAACTCTCCATTCATCATCCATCCATCCATCCGCCACCCATCCCCTAGTTCATCCAATATTCAGTCTCTCCATGCAACTGTCTACTGGTTGGTCTATTTGTTTGTCTACCCTACCATCCATCCACGAGTTTATTCAATCTTCAGTCTATCCATCAAATAGTCTCTTGGTTGGCCTACCCATTCACCTAGCTAACCCTTCATCCCCATATCCATCCACCCTTCTATCATTCAGCACATCCATCCAACCATACCTCTACCCATCTATTTGCAAATTCATCTATGATACACGTATTCATTATTTTCACCCATCCCTGGATCCTTTCATAAAAAGTCTGCCTGCCTATCCATCCCCTCCCAAACATCTCTTTTTCCCTTGGCTGATCCATTTATCTAGTCATCCACCTAGCATTAATCCATCCATTCATTATATCCACCCATACGTCAACCTACCTTTCCATCCACTGACTCATCCACCTACCCAGTGAACCTATCTACATCTGCTGAGTCTCCTATCCACCAACAGCAGCGGCTTACCCACCCACTCACTCACTGTCACTCATTTCATCTAGACATGGATTCCTACACCCACCCACCAATCACTCAACTTTCCTTCCCTTTCATACCCATTTACTGAACTCCCACTGTGTTCCAGGCACTATGCTAGCTGCTGAGGTAGAGGAGGAACACAGACATGAAGAAAAGCTTAGACAGTGGAATCCCTGCTCTTATTCCTACTTTACAGATGAGAAAACCAAGACAAAGAGAGGTGAAGTTACTTGCCTAAGGTCATCTGGCAAATTATGCATCCAATGCTCAGTTAATATCTATTACATTGTTGACTTATTATGGATGACTTGAGGATGTCGTGATGGACCTAGCTCCTAACCCAGCATTACAGTCCAGAGCAGGGATTGTCAAGAGTGTCTGATGAAAGTTATTACTGCTGCCCCCTCAAACACACATAGAAAACATTCTGTGAACAATTTCAGTGAGTTCATAAACCTCCTTAAAAACCATCCATGCCCCTAAAGTCAAGGTCCATGATGTTGGCTGAAGACACACACAGCCAAAAGAAAGCCAAACCCCATGTTCTATGCATTATATACAACAGTGAGGAGGAGTCCGTGAGGCTTCCAGGAGGAGGTGACGCCCAAGTGGAGTTGTGAAGGGCAAGGTTAGCTGAGCAAAGTAAGCTAACCCCCGCCTGCATATTCTGTTTCTTCCAAAGCTCAGAGGAGCGAGGCAGTTGAGAGTACTTTTGAGGAACTGTGGGGGCCTTTCTGGAGGTGACTGGAGTTGTCTGTGTGCAGGGGATGTGGCAGAGCTAGCTTGAATCCAGGTCTCTTGTCGGGCTCTTCCTAAGAAACAACGGAGACCCGCCCCAGGGTCCCACTTCTGCCCTTGCTCTGGGAGTGAGTGGGGCACACGTAGGCCTCAGTGGCTCCCAGCCGGGAGCTGGGCCTTCCCCGCTGCTGGGTGCCCTGGGCCTGCTGTCCTTTGCCAGGCAGAGGGAGGTACACCCTAGGCATGAACCTTAGTCACATGGCTCTGTGAGGTGGGTCCTCCCTCATCCCAGCCTCCATCTGGGCGTGGGAGCTTGGAAGCAGTGGGTGAAGGCCTCTGTGGGCACTGGGCCCGGAGTGTGCAAGAACCAGCTGACAGCAGGCCGCAGCAGTGCACAGCAGGCACTCTGGGAGTTGGTCCTGGTGCTGGTGTGGAGGCCGGTGAGTACCCTGGCCCTGGACTAGCTTCTCTGGCCAACACAGTATTTCCTTCACTCACGGCTGTCCCGGCCTGCCCTGTGGTGATGGGCACTTGACTCTAGATCAGTGTTCCATGAGATCAGGGTCATGACACTGGTCGACTTTATTGGCGGGAACTAGACATTCCCAGAGGAACAGGGATTTATGAGACAGAAAGACCTGGGTTCCAATCACATCTCTGCCATTTAGGGGCAATGTGACTTGGGTGAGTCACTTTACCATTCTGAGACTTAACTGGGAAATAGGGATGATAATTGATAATATTTCCATCCTGCTTTTTTTTGGGTCTTCATTTAAAATTGATTTTCAGCATTGCTTGGCAGGCCTTTTCCATCCTTCTACTTTTGATCCTTCATCATTGAGGGTGCTTTTTAGGAACTGTGGGGGCCTGTCTGGGGGTGACTGGAGCCTTCATCATTTTGCTTTAGGTGTGTTTTCTTAAAAGATCATATGGCTGGGTTTATTCCATTTTTAGCCCTATCTGAGAGTCACTGTCTATTAATAAGAGGATATAACTCATTCACATTTATTGCAGCACTGTCATTGGTACCTGGCAAATGCCTAGCAACGATTATTCTCTCCTCTCGGCATCATTCAGGAACCTTCATTTTTTTCTCCCTTATCCATCGCCCCTTTCTCAGTACCTCCTCTGGAGTCCCGTATGCTGAGAAATACATGGCTCTTTTGGCACCAGGGTCACCCTTACTAAGCAAAAGCCACCCTTTGCTTCGGGGTAGCTCAAAACGGACTGTCCAGGCAGGAAAGACCTTTAAGATTCTCAGACCAGAATACTGAGGGCCACAGTCAGACATCTTTAATATCAGTGTTGAGAACAGAATCAGGTCCTCTGTCACTCAATCCGAGGGTTAAAAAAGGCCCCAGAGTGCCACTACTCTGAGGCCCAGGCAAGGGAGAGGGAGAAATGAGAAACAAGAGGAACAGTCCAAGAACCAGAGGAAAGATCCCGGGAATGCAGGGTGGACAGAGAGTGTTGTGCCAAGAATGTGGGTTTTGTGATCACTAAGGCAGGCTTCTGAACTTGACTCTGTCCCCATTTTCTGTTCGATCCTGGGTGAGTCCCTACCCCTTTCTGGGCTCAGGGTCCTCTTCTGGGATACCAGCAAGCTGGCTCTCAACAGACTGCATTGTAAAATTCTCTCTAAACATCCAGTGCAGAGTGACACTAATGGAAATCACTGACGATTGTCCCAGTGTCTGACCTCCACTGTTGCCTCAATAGCCCCTGATTTTTAGCTGGGCACATGGCCTTCCAAATCAAGCCTACACTTCCTGCCTGGTGTGCAGCTGGGTCTGGTCATGTGATTTGGTTCTGGCCAATGAGATACTAGCAGAAATGGTTGCTGCAATTTCTGGGACGTGTCCTTAAAAGCTGCGAGCATGTCCGTCTTTACCCTTTCCTCTTTCCTGCTGGCTGGAGTGTGGATGGGATGGCTGGAGGGCTAGCAGCCAACTCAGATCCTGGGACTGAGGCAGGAGCCTGGGTCCTGAATGATCATGGAGCACCCTGCCAGCCTTGGACTGCCTGCCTCTGGATTTCATGTATTTAAGAGATGAATAAACTCCTGTCTTGTAGAAGTCGCTTTTATTTGGATGTTTAGTTACTCACAGTCCAAACTGATGCAAGTGGCTAGAAATGCATGCCGTGGGTTAAAACATACCTAGTTTGGAATCTTAGCTCTGTTACCAATAACATGAGTGATCTTATGTAAATCACTTAACCTCTGCGTCTCAGTTTCCCTGTCTGCGAAATGGTTATAATAATGCACCCTTCTCAGGGTAGTGCCAAGGAGAAAATGAAATGTAGACGGAAAGCTATTGGCATAGTCTCCATCTCATAATTAAGGACTCAGTAAATAGTAGCTTCTATTGTTGCTGGTATCGTTGTTATTATTATCAGCCAATCTCTTCCCCGGGTGCTCTGTGTAAACCATGACTCCTGTTGCTCTCTGGCTTTTAGGGGACTCTTCTTTCCTCTATATGTGACCCTTTGGGAAGGCACATGTAAGAATGGGAACACCAAGGCTTCCATGTCAGAAAGACACAGATTCAAATCTCACCTTTACCGTTTACTAGCTGTGTGATCTCCGCCAAGTGTCACCACCTTCCTGAGCCAGCCTCCGCTTTTCTCTTCCTGGGGATGGTGACACACATCTCATTAGGGCTGCTTTGGGGTTTCAACCTGATACCCTTGGGGAAGGCCTGGGGCAGGGTTACAGCCAGAAAAATGAGTGCCGTGGCCTTGGCTTTGGGAAGTATCTGTCTTGAGGATGGAAGGTGCCCGAACGGTGTGGCATGACCGACCTGGTCTCAGCCTCCCGGGGAATCAAGTCACACCATCACTCATTCGTTGGCTTAACTGGCCCTGTGGGGGTGGTTAAGTCGCAGAGAGGAAAACCAAAGCTCCATTTTTAAAAAACCCAATCAATTTGCAGCAATCCAAATAAAAGCCATTAGATGTGGCTTCCTCACCGGGGATACCCAGGGACCTCTTCCTCACCAGGCTCCCAGGAAATTGACTGGCAATTACTGACACTAATGGGGCTGGAGCGGCCTGCCGAGTGCCCCCTCCCTCTCTGGGGACGGCGAAGCCATGTCAAGATCTGTCAGACCGGGTCCGTCCTGCGGTGGTCGAGAACCCAGCTCTGGCCAGAGATGGAGCAGCCAGCTGGGGTTGGGCCCCCCTGGGGACACTCACCCTTTACTTATTTATAGCTTGGTTCGACTCAGGGTGAGTTAATGGTCCTACTGGGGCTGTGCAGATGGCGGGTCCCGTGACAGAAGGATGGGCGGGGGAACCAGGGAGACTTCCAGGCCTGCCCTTCGACCTGGATCTGGAGTTGCATGAAGGAGGCCTCAGGCTTCACAGGAAATCCGGGGCAGAAAGGGAGAGGAAGGGTTGCCAGAGAGGCTGAAACTGCACAGTGGGGGGCTGGAGATGGCGTTTCAAGACCGGAGGAACAGGCACAAAGATCAGCAGAGACAGACACAGTTGCTGGAAGACCAGGCTGCGGCGCTGCAGAGTGGCAGGGCCCTGAGAAGTCATCTGATTCAGCCTCGTCCTTCCACAGAGCCTTGGCAGCCAAGGCACAGAGAGGGGAAGGCACCGGCCTGAAGTTGCACAGCACGGCCCTGGAAGAGCTGGGGCTGGAACTTCATAGGCTGCTCAAAGAGCTGGGCAGGGAGATACCCCTGGGAGGGGGGCTGGGATGGGGTTGGGAAGAGGCTGTCACTGAGCCCAGGGATGGGGACCCCCGTCTCATGGGGAGAGAGACACGTAACAGATGATGACAATTTGGAGTGGCAAGGAAGGCAGGGGAGCATGGGGACTCAGGGAGGGCCAGCTAGCCCTGTCCTGGGGAGGCATTGGGGGGGATTCCTGGAGGAAGTGACGACACCACTGAGACCTGGAGGGTGAATGGGTGGTGGTGGGGAGGAGAAAGGTAGGCGTGCTAGGTCACATGAACAGCATGTGCAAAGGCTCAGAGGCAGGGCCAGGGGGGCTGACTGCCGAGCCTATGAGAAGGCCGGGCCGGATGGCGATGGCCTTTCTGCAGGGTGGGAAGAATCCTGTGTTCGATCAGGCTGTGCTTTAGGTAGATACACACCACAGCCAGATTTCTCTTCTAGAAAGATGGTTTAGGGCTGCCAGGGGGAATGGATCATGGGGAGGGGGGAAGGCAGGGAGTGCAGTTAGGGGCTGCAGCACAAACCCAGGATGATGACACGGTCTGGACGGTCTGGACAGGACAGGGAGTGGCAGGGCCTGGAGGGAGGGTGATGACCCGAGGAATTCGTGAGGGAAAGTGGGTGGAATCTGGTGTCTGACTGGGTGGGGGCCTGAGGGGGGGAGGGCTGGAGGGCGATGGAGGAGCCAGTGGGGGCTGGCCAGCCGGAGAGATGGCTGTGGGAGGGCCATGGCGTTCAGGGAAGGGTGAAGGGGCCGGTCTAGTAAGGGCGGTGACAGACTGAGGCTCAGAGAGGGTCAACGTGAAATTCAAGGTCACACCTCCAGGAGGGGCCCCCCTGGGTTTAACGCCAAAGCCCACATGCTTTGCCTGCCAGGCCCTCCCCACTCCGGGGCTCTGCATCGTCCCCAACCTCTGTCCCACCCCTCAGCCTCACCAGGCAGCTCAGGGCCGGGCTCTTTCTGCTGCACCCGTCAGGCTGGCCCATCCTTGCTGTGGGTGCAGGCCTCTGGCAGGTGGGGTGGGACTGAGGCCACGCCAGCCCAAGGGTTCAGGTCCCTGAGAATTCATGCCAGCCAGGGGGTCGCCTGTGTCCGAGGGACCGCCCACCCTGAGCACCGGCGGAATGAGGCTGAGGGCGGGCACCTGTGGTTAGGCACCTCTCCCCACCTGGCAAGGAGCTCCCAGCCAAAGCCCAGTCCAAGTCTTGAAAATGCGAAGCAGCTCAGGAGCCAAAGCCCCTGTACCCAAAGCACAGAGAGGGCTGGAGATGGCCTACGTGACTAAAAAGGCAGCAGGATACTCCAGCAATGAGCATGGGCTTTGAGCCAGGCAGGTGTGGGTTCAATTCTTGCTGTATGACCTTGGGTGTGTCACTAAACCTCTCTGGGCCGCATTTCATCTGCAAGATTGGAATACTATCAGTACCTGCCTCATAGGGTGGTTGTAAAGATTCAACATGTTAACCCGTGTTAAAAACTAACACCAGGCTTAGAACAGTTCATGGTCCAGTGGCTGCTTGGGACGATGATGGCAATGATGGTGCCACAGGTGGTCACATCAAAGCCCCATCACTCCCGTCTGGCCTGGCCTGACCCTGTGGAGGGTGCGGGACTGGTTCTATTTATTCTGGCCCATCCTTGCCCTTGGGGGCTGGCTGTGGCATCGAGCGCACCTGCCTGTCCACCTTGGTATCGATCTTCCTGTCTAGCAGGAGGGCGCGATGCATTTAGCGCGTCCATCAGCTGCTGGCGGAGCGTCCCCACTGGGAACCTGCAGTTCTGCAACTGGGTCAGAGAGTTGGAGGAACGAGAAACTTCTCAGAGGGACCCAGGAGGGCCCGGGGCTCTGGCAGGGCCGAGACCCCACCCGAAGCCCGGTCCAGCCCTTGGACTGAGGTCCTGGCTTGACCTCCATCCTGCACGGAGTCCTCAGGCTGAGGGCTCAGCCTCAGTCACCTGATCCCTGTGGAGGTTACGCCCACTTCCTGTCCCTCATCTCATCTGACCCCAACAGCCCTGGGAGTGGGCGGAGCACTTATCATCCTCACTTTACAGAGGAGGAAACTGAGGCCTGGAGGCTTGCCACCAGCCAGCCTCAGGCCACGCCGCAGGGAGAGCCTAGCCAGGCCTTGGGTCTGTCTGCCTCCACCTCGGGCCTGTCCCATACAGTTGCCCTGCGGGGCCATGTGGTAGGCAGAGTTTTAGCCCAGGGGGTGACGGAGACTCGGAGAGTAGACTGTACCACTCTGGCCAGCAATGTAAGAGAGGCAGTGGAGGCTGGAGGAGGAGGCAGCTCAGGGGTCCAGATGCGGGGAGGGGCGACAACAGAGACGGGACGGCCATTCCAGGCAGAGGGAACAGCATGAGCAAAGGCCCAGAGGACAGCAGGGGCACATGTGAGACATAAGGCACGGGGTGGGAGGACAGGGTAGCTAGCCAGTGATAAAGATTTAGTGGGAGAGGGCTGGAGATGTCCAGGGGGTAAGAGGAAAGCAGGAGGCACCTCGGGCCTGTCCCATACAGTTGCCCTGTGGGGTCATGTGGTAGGCAGAGTTTTAGCCCAGGGGGTGACGGAGACTCGGAGAGTAGACTGTACCACTCTGGCCAGCAATGTAAGAGAGGCAGTGGAGGCTGGAGGAAGAGGCGGCTCAGGGGTCCAGATGCGGGGAGGGGCGACAACAGAGATGGGACGGCCATTCCAGGCAGAGGGAACAGCATGAGCAAAGGCCCAGGGACGGCAGGGGCACATGTGAGACATAAGGCACGGGGTGGGAGGACAGGGTAGCTAGCCAGTGATAAAGATTTAGTGGGAGAGGGCTGGAGATGTCCAGGGGGTAAGAGGAAAGCAGGAGGCCGGATGGGGCAGTGCCCAAAAGGAGCTTCCACGGGGCATGGAGAGGTCCTGGTATCCCGGCCCGCGGGACCTGTAACACAGTAGGGCTAGGGATCAGGGAGGTCTGGGTTTGGGAGGGCCAGGGTTCCACCGTGGCGGGAGACCCCAAATCCACACCCAGGAGCTGCCACGATGATGATAACCAGCCCTGGAAGGGGGTATTCTCCCACGAGTCCCACACAAGCCTGAGACGGAAGGGAAGAGGACAGGCAGGTCTGCAGGACAGGTGGCGTAATTCCCATTGTACAGAGGGGGGGGAAAGGAGGCCCAGAGAGGTCGAGCGGCTGGCCTTAGGTGGCACAGCATGTGAGTGGTGGAGCTGGACTCTAAATCCCATCCCGTTGCCGCCAGCACCCACACACCTTCTGCTCCTCAGAACAGCAGATGCCTGATGGGCTCGAGGCCACACAGACAGAGATCTTGGAGAGAGTGCAGGCGACTCACAAGGCCATCCGCCCTGCCCGCTGCCAGCCAGGGCTTCCAGCCATGATTCTGGCCCCAGACCCCCACACGGCCTTGGGACCTCTGTCCGGGGCCTGAAAGCCACCCTGCAAACTCTGAATAACAGCCCTTGCGAGAGTGTAACAGATTCTGGAATCTTTACACAGTCTTTGGCGCCTCCACACAGTTTCCAGGACTGACAAATTGCTTCCAAAATGCTCAAATGCCTTTGGAATCTCTGAACAGTCCCTGAGACTTAGACCAAAATCCAGAGCCAAGGAGGGCCCAGGGCCAGTGTGGGGCTCAGGCTGCCCTACGACTACGGGCCGGCTGCATCCCGGCCATGGCCCAAAGCTGGGCCAGCCATGCCCCGGGTCTGAACAAGAAGCTTCACAGAGGGCCGGAGTGAGCTCTGAGCTCAGAGTCAGAAGCCAGCAGGCTTTGCCTGGTCTCTAACCTGGTGGCTGGACTTGGCCAAGGGATTTCTCTGCCCTGGGCTTCAGTTTTCCTATTTGCAAAGAGGGATCTCCATGTGAGGGTTTCAGGGTGTGTGGGGCTGCAGCCCCAGCCTCCCACCTTAGCCTGTCCTGACTCCAAGGGCGGTGGGCATGGGAAAGGAACACTCCCTCGGGGGAGAACAGGCACACGGTACCAGGAGGGGACCCTGGCCCACAGGCTCTGCTGCCAGCGAAGGGACCCGGCCTTGCCACTCTTCCGAGCCCGGATTTAAATTCTCGCCCCTGGCCCTCCGCAAGCGCCTCTCTGGAAAGCCCCCATAGGCGCCCTGCCCAGCATGGGGCTGGCCCCAGCACCTGGCAGCCGTCATGCCTGGTCATGGAGGGCGGCTGGTTTCAGCTACCCAGAGCCATCTCCATGGTGACAGGCATAGGGCCGAGCAGGCGTTTGAAGAACACTCATAAAGGGGTAAGCGTACCCCAGGTGAGCCGGTGTACATTTGCACAGCAAAGCTGCCCGGGCCGGCTCTGTGCCTTGGAAACCTCGGCTGCCAGTGGCCTCAGCTGGCCTGGAGGGGACATAACTCCTGGGCTTCCTCTGGCGTCCCTGGGCCCTCCTCAGGCCCACTGCCCCACCCTGGTCGCTCTGAAGGCAGATGCCGCTTAGCCGCAGTCAGCCTCTTGGCTGTGTGACCTTGAGAGAGTGCATTCACCTCTCTGAGCCTCAGTGTCCTCATCTGCAAAGTGGACACAAAGAGGCTCCCATGATGCATTGCCAGGTGGGCCGATGGAGAGATGGATGCAAAGGGCAGGGCACAGTACAGAGTAGGTGCTGGGTGGCATCCGTTTCCCTCTGCCCCGTTTCCAGCATCACCCCTGCACAGATGACTAGGGCCACCTCTTCCGGGCAGCGTCGGGGCCCTTCCTCTGCTGCCACTGTGCCCTGTACATCGACCTGCAGTGGAGCCCTGACCTGGGACACCGACGCCAGAGCCCGCCATCCTCACTCGGCCATGCTGGAGGCTGCCACACAGTAGGCCCTCAGTGATACACAAATATGAGAAAGTGAACACACTGGGGGCTGTCCCGGGAGCCTCGGGTCCAGGGGCATGGCCTTTGGAGGGCCGGGAGCACGTCCGGTGGAGGATGGAGGTGTGGTCACCGACAGGGAGGCCAGCTGGGGGCCTGGGTGCTCTGGGGGAAGGCTCCTGACTTCTCGCATTGCAGTCTCCATTTTGCAGAGGAAGAGACGGAGATTCAGAGAGGTGAGGTCACTCGCTGTGGTCGTGGTCACACAGCTGGTGGACAGGAACCTTCATCTGGGAAAATCTGGGCACGCTCACCCCTCTCCCCAGGCCCCCTGCGGCGTCTGCCAGCACCCACCTGAGAGGCCCATCTCGAGGTCAGCTTCCTGTGGTGGAGGTCGCTTAGGCTTCTGTAAGGAGCCACGTTGCACCCCAGAACAGGCTTCGAGCTGTCCCCATCCCTAGCCTCTATCTCTGATGCCTGAGGTCACTCATTCTTCTTGTCCCCACCCCACTGCACACCTCCACGCCAGGCTCCACGTCATGGAGGATTTGCATCCAGTGAAGAGTTCACAAATGCTGGAGCTGAACTTGGCCCTCGGGGGTCCCCTAGGCTGGTGGTGCCCAAGCATGGGATGGCTGCTTAGACCAACAGCCTCAGAAACAGGACTGGGGGTCTTCTCAAGACAAAAGGCCCAGGGTTTGAATTCTGGCCCTGCCATTTATGAACTGTGTGACCTCTGACAAGTTACTGAATCTCTCTAAGCCTCGGCTTCCTCAACAGGAAAACAGGAGAAAAGAGCCTGTCTGACTGGTTACCGTGAGGACAAGGCCGATGGAAGGGTGCAGACATGTTCTGTAAAGAGAAAAGTGCTGGGTAGGTGCTGGACGTTACAGAGTTAGAATGGGCACGATGCTGAGGTGTCGCACAAGCACATAATAGATGACCGACCGCTGGTGGGAGGGCACGAGATGTCAGCAGCTAGCTGGGGACTTGCATGTGATAGAAGAAAAACACAACACAGACAGCAGCCCTGTGCCCCCTGAGCATGGTCTCCAGTCGTCCCCTCGTCCCTTTGTCCATCAGTCTGTCCATCCATCCATCAGTCCGCCTGCCAAGTCGGCAATCTGGCCGTTCTACCAACACCCACCAAGCTCCCGAGAGCACAAGGCACTTGTAAAGCCCCCGATGGGGTGAAAACAGCAAGGCTCCCAACCACGGCGGAGACCAGCACCAGCGCCCGTTCACAGAGCCCCGACTGCGCTGTGCCCATTTTACAGAAGACGACAGGGAGGCTCAGAGAGGCTGAGGCCAGGACCCAGCTCACTCAAAGGGCCCTTCCAGCCTGGGTGCCACACACCCCTTGCCCCCGAGGGCAAGGGACTGACCCAGCTTATACAGCAAGTGGGCTGTCAAGCTGAGCCCAGACTCTGTTTCTTCTTTTTTTTTTTTTTTTTGCATTGGAGTCTCACTCCTTTGCCCAGGCTGGAGTGCAGTGGCATGCTCATGGCCACCGCAGCCTCGAGCTGCTGGGCTCCAGTGATCCTTCCTCCTCAGTCTTCCAAGTAGCTGGAACTACAAGCACATGCTACCACACCTGGCTATTTTTTTTTTTAATTTAATGTAGAGATGAGATCTTGCCGAGTTGCCTGGGCTGGTCTCGAACCTGTGGGCTCAGGCAATCCACTTGCCTTGATCTCCCAAAGTCCTGGGATTACAGGCTGAGCCACTGAGCCTGGCCTGGACTCTGCTTCTTTTGACTCCCTAGTTTGGGTCCTCATCACCTCACTCCGAGGGCAGGGAATAGGACACTTTAATAAGAGGTCACTTGGGGGCTGCCAGTGGGCTGGGTAGGGCTGGGGAGGGGGCCTTGAGGCTGCCAGGGCCCCTTGTCCTGTTTAGTGTGTTAGGGTCACCTGAAAGTCACCATTTGAGAGGTGCTTCTTTCTCAGCCTTGGGGCAGGACGACAGGGACTTGGTGACACCACAGGGACGTTAAGTGACAAGGCGTGAGATGAGGCCTGGATGAGGTGGGCTGGCGAGGCAGAGAGAATGGAAAATAAACCTCCTGCCTCAGCAGCTCTATGGGGTTGGCTGTGTCCCTGAATGTGCCCCTTGTGCAGGAAGTCCCTGCACCCCTTGTCTCACCCCATCCCTCTCCCAGAGACTCCCAAGAGCTGGAGGTTTCCCACCATTCTCTCCGAGAACTCTGGGGTGCAGAGGCGTAAGGCTGGCCCTGGTTTAGCTCCTTCTTTGACTTTTGGGGAACCCAGTCCCAGGGAGAGGGACCTTGTTTCAGGTCACCAAGCGAGTAACGACCCAGTGTGGGGGAGGGGTGGAGAACAGCTGGACTGGAAGCTCCTGGAGGACAGCAGGAGGTGGTGGCTCAATGGTCAGGCGACCTGCTGCCCCATCCCCCCCCCGTAGGGCCCAGGAAACAGGGCAAGCAGTGCAGGACGGGGCACCCGGCCTGACCCAGCGCCTGCTTCGTGGTGCCAAGCAGGTCCTTCCTGTGCAGGCCGTGTTAGCAGCTGCCGCTCCCCCATGCCCTCTCCCGGGCCCCCTCTCCTTGGCCGGTGCCCAGGCCTCTGGTGCGAGAGCTGCCTGGTCCAGTCCTCTTAGCCCCGACCCCAGTGATCTCACTAAATGCCCAGTCTGGGCCACCCCCTAGCACACAAAACGCTGCAGTATCCACGCTGAATTCTCTGCCTGGAACACCCTCTGACCCATCTTCACCTGGCAGACTCCTATTTAGCCTTCAAAGCCCAGCACAAAGTTTTGTTTCCTAAGCGAAACCCTGTCTCACCCTCAGAACCAATTCAAGCTGGCCAGACCTTGGGCTCCTACACTGTGCTACGTCTATCTTTAACATGATACAGCCCAGAGCAGGGATGGGGTCTAACACTCTTATTCTTCCCCATGTCTGACACAGAGCACTGCACAGGTGCACTGCACACCTGGGTCTTCTCTGGCTACTGGCTCGGTCTGGGTGCCTAACAGTGCTACATTCACTCAAAGACCAGGAAGGATATCTGTTCTATGGCAAGAAGAAGCTTGGAGTCAGACAGTCCTAGGTTCAAATTCTGGCTCCCCTGTGTGACCTGGGAGATGTCTCCTAACCCTGCTGGGCGTCAGTTTCCTCATTTGTCAAATGGGAATAGTCATCTTGCGGAGAGATGGTGAGGAGCCGGGCACACAGTAAATGCTAAATAAACGAACGAACATATACATAATATACACACATCAGTAGATCAGGTATTCCCACCGGTGAATAAAGACTGCAGTTCCCTGGAAACCTGTTCTCAGGCACTGAGCTCTTGAAGAAAACGTCTTAGGAGGGTTTCCGTCTGATCTGCAGACATCTCTGCACCCCAACCTGAGCTCCACTAAACTGTCTCGCTCTGAGGGTGCTGAGTAAATACTCCAGGCCAGCTGGGGCCGGGAAGCTGCCAATCGCTGGGAAGCAGCTCGTTAATTTCCTGTCTGTATATACGGACCCCGCAGCTTCTGCAACTCATCTTGGGAAATTGAGTCGAGCGGATCAGGCCGGGGCCGGGGGTCACAGGAAGTGGGGCTGGGGGTGCCAGGGGACTTGAAAGGGCCTGCAGAGGCGCCGCCGGGAAGCTGTTCCCACTGGAGGAAATGGACCAGAGCTGCGGAGAGGCAGATGGATCCCAGGCCCTGCCTAGCTTCACCGGCTCTGACTTGGTCTTCTGGTCTCCACTGGGGCAGGAGAAGCCAGGGCCCCACAGCCAGGTGGGACATACGCCAGCCCTCAGGGTGGCCAGCTCTGGGCCGTGTCCATCCAGAAGAGGGTATGCATAGCGGCTGAGGTCGTGGCTATAGAGTGAGGCCCTGCCACATACTGCTGTGTGTGGCTGGGTGAGTCACTTAACTCCTCTGTGCCTCAGCTCTGCCTGCCGTAAAAGGAGAAGATGATGAATATCCCTATCACAGGATGTTGCAGGAGCTAGGGATACATTAAGAGCTCAGCACTCGCCTGGCGTCAGAAAGCGCCTGGCGAATGTCACGTGTCATTCTTTGGATCACTTCCTTCCCAGGTAGAAGCTTCCTCTTCGGACATTCTCATCTGTGAAGCATGAGCACTGGACTGGGCTCCGCGGTGACAAGGCAGTTTGCCGCCCCTGCCAGCTCCTGGGAGTCTGCCCGCGGCCCCTGGGCGGGGTGGTGGGGCCCCGGGAGGGGAGGGAGGCAGCCTGGAGGCCTCTTGCCTGGCAGCAGCGGGATGTCTCAAGTACTCAGGAGATATGTGTTCTGAGTCCTGCTCTGTGCCTGGCGCTGGGCTAGGTCCTGGGACATAAAGGTGAACACAGCCACAGGTTTCTATGGGAGCTGAGAAGCGGGGAGGCCAGGCCCCTCTTGGCACTGGCTTGCTGTGTGGCCTCAGTCCACTTGGGCTTGTGTCCCCTCGCCACAGTGGGCACAGGGACACCTTTTCTGGAATCTACATTCCTTTCATGCCCCAGCCTTTGGCTGTAATACTCCTGCCCTGCTGTCCTCTTAGCTCTTGAGAACCACCTCGAATGTTCTCACCTCTCCCTGTAAATTGTCCCTCCCTCCTCGGAGCTGCCCTAGAAGTCTGCAGAACCCTCTGCCACTGCCGGGCACTGCCACCATGGAAGGGTCTGTCGGTGGCATCTTCCTTCCACGGGGACTGGCTGGAGGGCTTGGCTATGCCTTCTCCAACTCCCAGTGGCCAGAGGCCAGAGACTGCCTGGCACATGGTACAGACTCAGACCCTGGGATGAAGGCGGGCAGGGAGCTGGCCCAGCCGACCTTCCGACCTCTCAGAGGCTGCCTGCTCATATGCTTGGCTCCAACTACCATGCTCAGGTCAGAGGGCCTGACCTCAAATGCTGGCTCTGCCACCTCCTAGCCTCGCGTGGCCAAGTCACTGAGCCATTCTGAGCTTTGGCATCTCCATCTATGAAATGGGGAGACTTCAGAGTTATGTTGTGCAGAGCCAGAGTCTAGCAATAGCACCTAGCATACAGCAGGTGCTCAGTATAAGCCATTTTCTCCTTCTCCTTCCTTCCTAAGGTAGGACTTAGGGCCAGCATCTACACTCTGCAGTGTCCAGGTCAGAGACAAGAGAGAGAAAACATACAGACAGTCCAAGTGCCAGGAAGCAGGACCCAGGAGACAGGAAGGTGGTAGGTCCCCCGCAGGTGCCCTGGCTGGACTTCGCTCCCACAGCCTGTCCCTCGAAGAGTGGGACCCATGGCCTGCAAGTGCCCAGTCCTCTGGGGCCTCCACTCTTCCTGCTCCAGCCTCTCCGGGAAGCATTCCCACCCTTCCTTTGAGCAAGACGCCCGCCTCTCGGTGCCGCAGTGGGAGCGCTATGATAAAGGCACCTCTGTGTGTCTCTGGGGACGTGGGTCTGGGGGCGGCGGCGGGGGGGTGCCCCACAAAGCTCCCGCAGCTGTGTGTTTGCAAACAGGGGAGCTGAGCTGTGCAGAGGGGCTGAAAGCACTAATTGTCTTTAATTAAAGGAGGTTGGAGGCAGTGCAGGCTTTGACAAAAGAGATTTCCAGCCTGTTAGCAGCTTCAGCCCGCGTAGGGGCTGGGCCGCCCAGGCGTGCCCCCGGCTTTGTCCCTGTGGGGTCTGGCCCTGTGGAGGGCACAGTGAACACCTGCCTGGTGGGGGTGGGGACAGAGCCAGCACACGCAGCAGGACCCCACTACGCAGAGAGGCTGGGCTCCTGGGGCCTGGGCAGACACTCTCGTGGGGAAGCTGGTCTCTCACGCGTTCATTTGCTCACCCAGCAAGCACGGCTGAGCACTTGCTGTGTGCCTGGCCAGAGTTTTGAGCTGGGGTTACAAAGCTGGGACAGTCCCTATGGTTCACGGACTGTACATCCAAAGAGGGGCAGTGAGCCCAGGCTCTGGGACCAGCTGGCCTGGGTTTGAATCCTGGCCCTGCCGCTTGTTCGCTGGTCTGATCGTGAGCAAGTGACACCACCTCTCTGTGCCTGTGTTTCCACCTGTAAGAGGTGGGTGATGAGAATGACACACACACGACAGGTCACGTGAGGATCACCGAGTCATCCCAAAATGTCTGCCCTGTGTGCGCTACAAGCACCTGTGGTCATCGCTCAGCCCTTCATGTGTCCCGCTTTGTCCCTGGCTGGAGTCCCCAGAGGCTCCCAACAGATGAGAAGAACCCGGTCTAGGAGGCTGGCTGGCTTCCTGTACTGGCTCTCCAGCCACTCACTGTGGGGTTTCCTGGCCTCAGTTTCCCCCTGTGCATCTAGTGTTGGCCAGGCTAGTGCGTGGGGTGGGGGGTTCTACAGACGCCCTGGGAATGGAGACTCCCCCAAAGCGTGGCCTTGCGCGCGCCTGCTCCCAGCTGCATTCAAATGGCCCAGCCACCCGCCATCCTTGGCTCCTCCCGTCTTTTGTCTCCTCTCTCACCAGGCTCACCCTCAGACACATCTGCAGCCCCCTGGCAGGCGCACATGCGCGAGTGAGTTCCCGCCCTCCCTCTCTCTCACACCCCCCCATGCACACGCACGCGCACACATGCCTGAGTCTCGCCCCCACCCCCACCAGAAAGAGTCACAGCCTCCATTGCCCCCCACCACCCACACCCTCGAAGGTTGCTGACCCCAGGGTCCAGGGTGGGCGGGAGACGAGGGGGCCGCTCCCAGCCTCGGATCCCCTCCAGCCCAGCTGGCTGGGCTGGGTGGTCGCTGAGAGGTGGGAAGTGGGGGCAGAGGGCGAGCGCGTCCCAGGGCCAGACTCCTCCGGGGGCAGGAGGGGAGGTCCACCCCAGAAAAGGCAGGCCCAGGGCAGACCACTGGGAGGGGCGGTCTGGAATGTCCACCTTGGGGAGCACCATGGCGGGTCGGGAGACGTTTACCCCAGTCCACTCTGGGCCGGCGGCCCTTCATCTAATCTAGTCAAGGGCCCTGACGGGGAAGCTGAGGATGTGTGTGGCTCAGAGACAAGGAATGCGGGCACACCAAACCCGGCACCACTGTGTCCCCTCAGAACCCAACTTCTTTTCTTTTTCTTTTTTTTTGAGTCAGGGTCTCACTCTGTTGCCAAGGCTGGGGTGCAAGGGCTCAATCACTACTCACCACAGCCTCAACCTCCAGGGCTCAGGAGATTCTCCTGCCTCAGCACCCTGAATAGCTGGGACTACAGGTGCGCACCACCATGCCTGGCTCATTTTTTTTGTTTGCAGAGACAAGGTCTTGCTGTGTTGCCCAGGCTGGCCTTGAACTCTTGGGCTCAGGCAATCCTTTTGCCTTGGCCTTCCAAAGTGCTAGGATATCAGGCGTGAGTGCCAGCTATAACCCTTCAGAGTCAACAGACTGGACCCCGTGACCCCATGGACAGCATGGAGCATGTGATGACAGGTGTGTGATGTGGACTCCAGGGGCATGGCTCATCCCACACCTTGGTATTCTACACTGGAGCTTGTGGGAGAGGGGCCGAGGATAACGACTCAGGATGGACACACCGGCTCTGAGGGGCCTGGCTGTGGGCTGGATCCCTCCAGCGGTTCCTGCTGAGGCCCTGCACACCTAGAACAGTGGCACCAAGCCTCTGCAGGCTGATTTTCCTGTAAGCCCTGACCCTTGGCCTGCCCTCACTGACCACAGGGCCAGTTGGGCTCTGGTCACGGCTCCGGGCTCGCATGCCTGAGTGTGCGGAGGGCAGAGCCTGTGCCTTCTTCCCTTCCATCTCCCAGGCCACCCCCAGCACCCACCGTGTGTCGGGTGGAGCCCTGGGGCTTTGCCTGCTTTGCTGCCCTGAGCCTCACACGGGCCCTCCAGGTGGACTCTCCCGGAGACTCAGAGAGGTGGAGAACCTGGGACCGGGCAGTGTGGATCCTGACCTGGGCAGGCTCGGGAGGGGCGGCTCCTAGACGTGTGCACAGCGGTGAACGTGAACAGGGATGGGGGCTCGGTCTGGCCAGGCCCGTCCACAGCGTGCAGGTGAGGAGGCGGAGTGCGTGCCTGGCTCGAGGGGAGAGGCTTCTCTCTCCGGCCCACAGCTGGCATGTCCAGGCACCAGCAAGGGCCCCCTCAGGGCCTGAGGGAAGACAATGAGGAAGGGACTGGAGAGAAGGGGGAGGGAAGGGGAGGAAGGTGAGACGGAGGGACAGAGAGGACACAGGCAGCATGGAGGGAGGCAGAGGCCAGGGCCTGTGGAGAAGGGAGAAGCCTGGGACCACAGAGGGCAGAGGAGGCCAAGGCCCAAGGAGGGAGAGGGACCGAGGCAGGTGGGAGGGAGGAGTTGAGTTCAGATGGAGCGGAAGCGGGGAGAGGCTGGGGCAGGGCCAGGCCTGGAAGGGGCCCCGCTGAGCGGGCTGGGTGGGGAGTCCTGAGAGGGGCTGTCAGGGTGCGTGGGCAAACGCGTGTTTCCAAGTGTGAGTGGGTCTGAGTATGTGCCAGAGTGTGGGTGTGTGTGTTTCTGAGTATGCGTGGGTGTGAGCGTGTGTTTCAGAATATGAGTGTGTGCTTTCGCAGTGTGAGTGGGTGTGGGTGCTTCCAAGGATGGGTGGATGTGAGCATGTGTTTCTGATTGTGAGTGGCTTTGAGCATGTTTCTGAATGTGTGTGTGCTTCTGAGTGCGAATAAGTGTGAGCATGTATAAGTGTGTATTTCTGAATGTAAGTGGGTATGTGTGTTTCATAGTGTGAGTGGGAGTGAGCTGCTTCTCAGTGCGAGTGGGTGTGTGTTTTCCAGTGTCAGTGGGTGTGTGTCTCACTGTGCGTGTGTGTTTCTGAGTAGGTGTGAGTGTGTTTCCAAATGTGAGTGGGTGTGAGCATGTTTGAGTGTGAGTGGGTGTGTGTTTCCTGGTGTGGGTGGATGCAAGTGTGTATTTCTGAGTGAGTGGGCACTTCCAAATGTGACTGAGTGCATCGGTTTCTGAGTGAGTGTGAGCATGTGTGTTTCTGAATGTGAGTGGGTGTGTTTCCGAGTGTGAGTATGAGTGTGTGTGTCTCAGTATGAGTGGGTGTGTGTATCTGAGTGTGAGTGGGTGTGTTTCTGAGTGTGAGTGTTTCCAGGTGTGAGTGGGTACAAGTGTGTTTTCAAGTGTGAGTGGGTGTGAATGTGTTTCTAAGTGAAAGGGCATGAGTGTGAGTAGGTGTGAGCATGTGTAAGTGTGAATTTCTGATGTAAGTGGGTATGTGTGTTTCATAGCGTGAGTGGGAGTGAGCTGCTTCTCAATGTGAGTGGGTGTGTGTTTTTGAGTGTCAGTGGGTGTGTGTTTCACTGTGTGTGTGCTTCTGAGTGGACGTATGTTTCCAAATGTGAGTGGGTGTGAGCATATTTGAGTGTGAGTGAGTACAAGCAGGTGTGAGTGTCTCACAGTGTGAGTGGGTGTGTGTTTCCTGGTGTGGGTGGATGCAAGTGTGTATTTCTGAGTGTATGTATTTCTGTGTGTGAGTGGGCATGAGCATGTGTTTCCGAGTGTGAGTGGATGTGTGTTTCTGCGTGATTTGATGAGTGTGTTTCCAAGTATGAGTGTTTTCAAGTTTGAGTGTGTTTCTGAGTGTGAGTATGTAAGGTTTCTGAGTAAGAGGGTATGAGCGTGTGTTTCCGAGTGGGCATGAGTGTGTTTTCAAATGTGAGTGTGCATGGTTTCTGAGTGTGATAGGGTGTCAGTGAGTTTCTGAGTGAGCATGAGTGTGTTTCTGAGTGTGAGTGGGTATGAGTCTATTTCTGAATCAATGAACATGGATGTGTTTCTGGGTATGAGTGGGAGTGAGCATGTGTTTCTGAGTGTGAGTGGGCATGAGGGCATGGTTTCAAGTGTGAGTGCGTATGAGTGTGTTTCTGAACGTGAGTGTGTGTGTGTTTCTGAGTGGACAAGAATGTGTTTCTGAGTGTGAGTGGGTGTGAGCGTGTGTTTCCGAGTGTAAATGGGCATTAGCATGTGTTTTCAAGTATGAGTGCGAATTAGCCTGTGTTTCCAAGTGAGGGTGGGTGTGAGCATGTGTTTCTGAGTGTGTGAGCATGTGTTTCTAAGTGTGAATGGGCATGAGTGTGTGCTTCTGAGTGTGAGTGAGCATGGGTTTTCAAGTGTGAGTGTGAGTACATTTCTAAGTGTTAGTGGGTGTGAGCATGTGTTTCTGAGTGTGTGAGCATGTGTTTCCGAATGTGAGTGTGTTTCCAAGTATGAGTGGGTGTGTTTCTGAATGTATTGAGCATGTGCTCCTGAGTGTGAGTGGGTGTGTTTCTGGGTGTGAGTGAACATGTGTTTCCGAGTGTGAGTGTGTGAGCATGTGTCCATGTGAGTGGGTGTGAGCATGTGTTTCCAAGTGTGAGTGGGTGTGTGTTTCTGAGTATAAGTGAGTGTATGTGTTTGAGTGTGAGCGGGTGTGAACATGTTTCTAAGTGTGAATGTGCATGTTTCTGAGTGTGAGTGTGGGTGAGCATGTGTTTCTGAATGTGAGTGGGTGTGGGCATGTGCTTCTGAGTGTGTGTCAGCATACTTCTGAGTGTGTGCAAGTGTGTATTTCCAAGTTTTGAGTGTGTGAGTATGTATCCAATTGTGTGAGTACATGTTTCTGAGTGTAAATGGGTGTGAGCATGTTTCTGAGTGTGTCAACATGTGTTTATGAATGTAAGTGTGTGTGTTTCCAAGTGTGAGTGAGCACGAGTGTGTTTCTGAGTGTGAATGTGTGAGCATGTGCTTCTGAGTGTGAGTGGGTGTGAGTGTGTTTCTGAGTGTAAGTGGTGTGGGCGTGTGTTTTCGAGTGTGTGTTTCTTAGTGTGAGGGCGTGAGCATGTGCTTCCAAGTGTGAGCATCTGTTTCCGAGTGTATATTTTTCCATGTGTGAGTGGGTAAGTGCGTTTCTGAGTGTGAGTGAGTGTGGCAATATGTTTCCGTGTGTGTGTGTGTTTCTGAGTGTGAGCATGTGATTCTGAGTGTCAGTGTGTGTTTCTGAGTGTTTTCAAGTGTCAGTGGGTGCGAGCAAGTTTCCCAGTGTGAGTGGGCATGTTTCTAAGTGCGAGTGTGTGTGCACTCTCAGGCTCAGGCAGCCTGGGCGTCTCTTGCCTCTTGGGTCCACCCCACCTCCCCATTTTGCGTTCACGAAAACTGAGTTGGAGAGATTAATTCCTGTGGAATGCAGTCTTCACCGGTGGGGTGGGGATGGTGCAATTTGCTATTTTGTTAAGGTACCAGGTGAGGAAGGCCTGATGACCTGGCTTTCTCCACACGTCCACCCCTCCATCCCCCACCCACTAAGCACCTCCTGTGTGCCAGGGCTGGGGCAGACACCAAGCCGACCACCCAACAACTCACATCCACACTGGCTGAGCGGGGAAGAGTCAATGCGCACAGGTGTCAGCCCCGAGGGAGACACCGAGTCTCTAAGATCTGCTGCAGCACTGCAGCCTCCTCACACCTCCGACCACGACTCTTACCAAAGATCCTGAGCGCCCAGAGGCTGCCAGCCTCCCGGGCCATGGGACAGCCACAGCTGTGCAGGCCCACGGGGGCCCTGGGATGGCTCAGCCCTGCCCAGTCCCAGCAGCTGAGGAATGAGCAGGGGGATGGGGTGGGGTCAGGCACCCAGCTGAAGACGCCCCACTCCCGTCCTGCCTCTCAGGTCTGAAATACGCAGGGCCTCCTCAGGTCATTTCTGCTTGTCTCGGGTCAGATGCCTCTTCCTTCAGGAAGCCCTTGGAGTCTCCTACTTCCCCCAGTGGGTCCTCACCGTCCTTACTCCTCCGTCCACACACTGCACCCTCTGCGCATCAGAGTCTCCTTGTCTCTCTCCACTGAGCCCTGGGGACAGATGCCACACCAGATCCCCGCTGTGTTCTGGCCCAGCACAAGGCCTGGCACGTTGCAGGCTCCAGTCATATCCAGAGGAGCCGGGGCATTTGCTGGCCTGTGGGCTGAGAGTCAGACCATAGTCTCTGGGTGCTGCTTTCCCCAAGGGCCCCATGTCTCCATCTCTGGACCCCATCTCCCTCCCTGGGGAGAGCATCAAGGCTTCTCCTCACTCGGGATGTCCACACGGGGGATGAGCACTGGTGACACAGAGGCGTGTGTGGACGGGAGGAGGGGGCGGGGCCTGGCCTCTGCCACGGGCGGCCCTTGTGTCCCTGAGCCAGACCTTCCTCAGTGTCCTTGGCTGCAACCAGGAGAGCACTCTCACAGTGGTGGGCAGGCAGGAAAGGGCGTGGTCTCTGGCCTTGGACTGGTGTCCGGCCACGGGTGGCTAGTGGTGGGAGGTGCTCTCAGCACAACTCTCAATGGCTGTCCCCTCCCCACTTAGAGGTCCACCATCCCATGTAAAGTGTTTTGGAAATGACACTTCAAGGCAGTCCAGCCAATCCCTGAGCCCCTCCAAGGTGGAAATCCTAGTCCCCGCCCACAGTAGGCAGTCCTGGGCTTGGTCACCAGCTCCACCCTCCAAGCCTCCAATGGGGGTGCCCACAACTCAAGCGGGCCAGCGTTTCCCCCATGCACCCCCTCCAGGCCAGGGTGGCCCCTTCCTTGCCAAGGCCAGCCCAGCCCCCACCCCCTTCCTGTTCTTCCCAAGTGGGATTCAGTGCTGGGCAGCCCCTCCTCCACTCTCCGCCTGGACGTGACATTCACCAGCATCACTTCTGGTCCCATCTGCA
>NW_007218096.1:102391-116229 GCF_000164805.1 Carlito syrichta
TAATCCCCACAAAGCCCCGCGCAGGGCGCAGCATGACAAGCAGGCCCACGCCGCCTGCAGCTCGGCCGAGCGTGCTCGGAGGGGCCGAGGCGGGATTCGCCGCGGCTGTCACTCGCTCCGTCCGCTCCTCTAATTGGATTCTCAACACGCAGAGGTCAGCAGAAACGCCGGGAAGAGGAGAATCAAAGGAAAGGGGCGTCCGGGAGATAAAGAGAGGCATTCTTCCCGGGCCACAAAGACCGCAGTGCGAGGGGGTGGGAGGGGACCCCGTGAGGGGCTGTCCATCTGGAAGCGGACGAGGACAGGCTGAGGGCCTGTTTCCTCCAGGCTGGCGTCCCCACCTCTGCTCATGGGCACCTCGGGCCTGTGCGCCATCCCTGCCTGCAGGGCCTGGGCATCCTCGAGTCCTGGCCTCTCCCTCCCCCCGGGTTGAGGAAGCATTCTTGGAAAGTGGTGGGAAGGCTTGGGGGGCTTGGACCTGTGTCCCCATCCTGGCTTGCCATCTGCTCCTTCTGAGGTTCAGCAAGTCTTTGCAGTCCTCTGGGCCTCAGTTTCCTCTTCTGGGGAGTGGGCTTAACTACCAGTTGCCACACAGGGCGGTGGCCAGGATGAAATGAAGGGATGCCAGCAACATGCTTGGAGCAGAGGGTCCACTGCAGGGGGCAGGTTACGCGTGTCCCTTCTTGAAGCTCCTCTGCCAGACTGTCTAGGACGGACATGGCCTCTGTCCCAGGAAAAAGGCGAAAGTGCTTCATGACTCTAACACCCGGGACAGGTGAGAGGGGACGACAGCCCCCGGCTGAGCAGGGACTTTGACACTCACGTCCTCAACATCACCCTGTGCCTGCCAGGCAGGGGAGGAAACTGTGGCCCAAAAGGGAAGGGAACTGGCCAGGCCACGCAGCCACAACATAGCCGAGCCTGGGTGGGGAGGCTGCCCCTGCAGGGCCCGGTGCTCTCCTGAGCAGATGGGCAGGTCTTGTGTACGTGTGTTTGTGTGTGTGCATGTCCACCAACAGGGCGACGGGCGGGTCTGGGACGGACCCCGGCTGCACGAGGGGCCCTGTTTGCTTCTAGAACGTCAGAAGTGCTGACTTTCCCGCATGAAAGAGGCCTAGGAGGACCTCAGAGCAAATGTCCAAGAGACAGGAAATCAATGCCCTGACATCTGGCCCCAGAAAGTGTGTGTGCATGTATGTGGGGGTGTGTGTGCGTGACATACACATATGTGCCTTCCACTAGTTGATCCGGCACAGCACATGCTCACAAAGGCCCATTTCCATGTACATATGGCTTGATAAAATACACACGTGGACACACGAATACTAACACCAGCTACTCTCCGTGTGATGGTGTGTACCCCTGCAAACACATACCCACCAGACCCAGCGAGTGTACCCACATGCAGACAGGACCCTCCCTCTGTGGCTAGATGCACATGCCTGTTGGCTGCTGTGCACACGTGCTTATGCATGCACTCATCCGACTGACCCAACACACACGAGTGGGCTCCCCCTGCATGCAGACGTGCTGGGGCAGGTCAGGCAGACACGGGAACACACAAATGCTGGGAGTCATGACGCACAGCGGGCTCTGGGGGCACCTGCACAGGCGAGTGCTGGGCACAGCCCACCCCGAAATGTACGTGCACGCTCACAGATCCAGAGACGTTTCGCCCGCACATGCAGATGCTGGGTCAGGGCACGCTTGTGCACACACAGGCACATAGACAGCTCCCAGCAGGCCCGGCACACACGCATGCGTGCCGGGGACGCTCCACACTGACCCAGCACATGCGTGCACATCCCTCGTAGGTCCGCAGGGGGCTCCCCCAGACAGACAGCGCTGACAGCAGGTGTGGGGGAGGGCAGCTTGGGCCCGGGGTTGCCAGGGATACGGGTGTGGGGCTCCCTTAGCTACGTGGCCTGCCCAAGCAGCACAAACAGGCTAGCGACCACTCTCAGGGCTCTGCCATGTTGCCAGGCAACAGCGATGCCTTCAGGGGGAAACTAGAAACTCGGGGCTGGCTTCCGGGGAGCAGCCAGTGAGACCCCGACAGGTGCCCGGCCAGGACCGCAAAGGCCCGGGCAGGACCTCTTCTCTCTAAGGCTGACATGAGGCTCTGGGCCCAGAATGTGCTGGGGACACAGGGACAGAAATGCCTCCGCCCGGCCCCCACGCCTCAGCCAGGCCATACAAGCTCCACTAAGCAACCTGTGTCCAGTGCCGGCTGCGTACTTGCTGTGTGGCCTGGAGCAAGTCACTTGCTTTCTGGGAACGTTGGTTTCCTCAGTTACAAAGGGGATGGTGACAGCCCAGAGCCTTTAGTATTGTGGGTTCCAGGCTGCTGACCACATGCCTCGTGCCAGGAGTGGTATAATGCTTTATAATCATCTCCTTGTCTTTGCAGCTTGCTCTGTGACATTCCATTTATGATTGTACCCGATTTATAGATGAGGAGATCAAGAATTTGGGAGCAGAATCATGTCCAGGGCCATGTAGGTAGTAAATGTTGGAGCCGGTATTTGAATCCAGGCGACTGGCTCTTATCTACTTTTCTAAAGTCTTCCCGTTTTGGGGTGGCTAGGGTGTGACAATCCACGTGGGGTCACTAACCTCATGTCATGGATGGTCACAGCTGCCCTGATGGCCTGTCGAGGGGCACCATGAGGACGAGGTAGGACAGAATCTGAGGCTGTTAATGCCTAAAAGTCCTTCTGCAGATGGTGACTCTGAGCCCCGGGGTGAGGGAAAAACGTGCCCTGCCAGGGTCCCAGCTGTCACCATCCCCCACCCCTCAGACGTGCACACTCTGTCCTGCTTCCTAGGAGCTCTGCTGGGGCACTGGGCTGGGGCCTGCCTTGAGAAACACTTGGGACCAACCTGGGCAACATAAGACCTTGTGTCTACAAAAAACAAAAAGTACTAGCTAGGTGTGGTGGCAGTATAGAGGCTGAAGTATAAGGATTGCCTGAGCCCAGGATGTCAAGGCTGCTGTGAGCTGCAATTATTGTCATCATGCCACTGCACTCCAGCCTGGGCCACAGAGTGAGACCCTGACTCAAAAAAAAATGAGGCAGCAACCAGTGTGGATATCTGAGGAAAGAACATTCCAGGCAGAAGTGGCCAAGAAGGCCAGTGGGTCATGGGGGTGGGGGTGGGGGCGAGGGGAGGGGAGGCCAGGAGAAATGGGACGAGGAAGGTCAGAGAGGTGAGGGGAGGGAGAGACCTTGGAGGGCGCACGGGCCATTTCCAGGACCTTGGCTTCTGCTGTGTTTAAGATGGGTGGCCTCGAGGGATTCTGCACAGACCAGCGTCCGGGGGACCCTGGACGGGAGGGGGTAGGGTGGGAGCAGGCTGGAAGGGCCCAGGAGGCTGCTGAGTGGGTGAGTCTGGACTTCACAGTAGAGGTCCAGGCTGGAAACAGGCCTGGAGAAGGCAAGTGAAGCCCCGGGACTGGATGGCACCACCCAGGGAGAGAGAAGAGGCGGTCAGGCCTCCACAGAGGAGAGGAGACATGACAGGGCGGGACCCTAGGGGTGAGGGCGCTTCCGAGGAAGGGACAGCAGTCACATTGTCAAATGCGGCTGGGGGGTCAGGAAGCGGAGGTCTGGCACTGCCCCCCGGGCTGGCGACAGAGTGGACTGAGGGCCAATGTCCGATATGAACGTGCTCACGAGAGGGCCAGGACAGGGGTCGGCAGCATGGGGCTGAGAGGGCCCGAGATGGCTTTGGATCAAACCTGCCCAGCAACCCTGATCCAGTCCCAGCTCTGACTCTTTCTAGCAGTGAGCCTCGGGCAGGTTTCTTCACCTTGCTCAGCCTTAATTTCCCACCTGAAGAATGGGGATAATGCCTCCTTTTACTTCCTAGGGTTGTTGAGAATCAAATGAAATAATAATTGTGAAAAAAACTTGCAAATATTAAAACAAAATTAGCGGGGTGTGGTGGTGCACACCTGTGGTTCCAGCTACTTGGAAGGCTGGGGCAGAAGGATCGCCTGAGCCCAACAGGTCAAGGCTGCAGGGGCCGTGAGCATGCCACTGCACTCCAGCCTGGGCAACAGAGTAAGACTGACTCAAAATAAACAAATAAACAAAACCAAAACCAAAAAAAAAAAGCAGGACAAATAAGCCCGGGTGTGGGATTTTTTTTCTCGCTCTATTGTCCATTCGCTGTATGACCTTGGGTTGGTTATTCAGCCTCTCTGAGCTCACACTTGCTTTCAGCAAGAGCCGTACCCAACTTTTGGGGATTGTAAGGATTCCGCACAGCATCAACACCAAGTCTAGTGCATGAGGCCTGGTGCAGGGTGGGCACTTGACCAACCGGTTTGCTTCTTCATGGGACTCTTATTTGGTTGGGTACAACTGGAGTCCTGCAAGTGGGCGGACAGGTGGGAGCAGGATGCTGAGTTCCAGTGCAGGTCCCTGGACAAGCTATTTGATCTAACTTCCTGGGCCTCAGTCTTTATAGCTGTGAAGTCTGTTTAGGGGTGAGAGGGACAGAGAGGACAGGAGACCAAGCACACGATGCATCCAGACACGACTGACAGGGGTGACATGCATCTGCGGCCTCTCCCGGGCCTGCTGGCTGGTCAGGCAGACAGGTGACAATCACCAGAAGACACAGCCCTGTGAGGAGGCAGACTAATCACCCTGCCTCCACAGGGCCCCTGGGAAGAACAAAAGGCCAGAATGACTGCAAGAGCAGGAGGGTTGCCCATCCCACCCCTCAAGGTGACCCCTGGCCTCCCCTCCCTTACACGGGCTGGGTGAGGCTGCCCCGCCTGCTCCAGCCCTGCCGAGCTCACCCACACATCCCTCCTCAGTCAGGCCGCGCTCCCCAGGTGGAGGGCCTCTCCTGGGGCCGGCCCACCTCCTCCCACCCAGGTCGGAGCCCGGGTCTCCCGTGGTGGAGTTTCAGGGGACCCCAGGGTCTCACCCCTGCCGGGAAGGAGACACAGGGGTGGGGAAAGTGATCTGATGGGACATCTTAGGGATGCCGAGGAGCTCTGGGAAGAGCCCAGGAGATGGCAGTGCCAGGTCCTAGCCCAGCGCTGCCCCCCAGAGTACCCCGTGACCCTGGGCGAGCCACTGCCCCCCTTGGCTTCGGTTCCCTTGCCTCTAAAGTGGCGATAATAACCTTCGCCGTGCTCCTCTCATGTGGGTATCATTCAGATCAAAGCATCTTATGGGGTGAGACCAAATGTTACACAAAAGCAGCCTCCACTCTCTTCTGGAACAAAGCAGGGTGTAAGTAAATAAATACTGTACATATGTAAGACATTATAATTACAAATGGCATTTCCCTCCCCCGAGCTATGGAAAAAGACCCAGCTTGGGACCCTGTGAAGAATTCTCCTTAGAACGTTAGGAGGCCCGGGCTGAGTCCGGCTCTGCACCTGGTCAGGTGAGGCCGCCCCGCCTCCCTGCCTCCTCGAAGCCCTGCTAGGGCCCAAACAGAGGTTGGTGTCATTCTGTCAATGAGAAACTGACAATACTATATCCTCTCCTCCTGAAGGCAGTGAGCCTAGGATGGGGAAAAGGAGGTCAGGCAGGTCTCGGTTCAAGCCTCTTACTTGCTGTGTAGCCTTGAACAACTCCTGTTTCCTCTCTGGGCCTCAGGTCCTCTTGTGAGGTGTGAGGCTGGTGCTTGGACCTGGGGGCTTGGGTAGGGGCATCCAGGAGAAGCAGCCAGGCTGGGGGCTGGGGAGGAAGGGCCCCGGGGAGGGGTGCCCTCACGGGGTGGGGTGAGGCCAGAGCAGACCAGTGGGGCCCGGGCCAGCTGCCGCGGCGCATTGAAAAGCTCTTAACCACACCGAATTGTTAACGGCTCCCAAATCCTGTTGTAGCACAGGCTTAGAGAGGCTTAAACTGTTAAATGCACAAACTTCCTCAATAAACGGCCTCCCTGCCAGATTCCAAAGCCAGATGAAAAGGCACTGGCTGGAGGGAGGGAACCTCCCCAGCTGTTTATGGCCCTGCCGAGTGTTCTGGAGTGGCCCGCATGGCTCAGGGTGCAGATGGGCTAGTCTGGGGCTGAGAGGACAGTGGGGGGCCCAGGGGTCCAAGCACCTCCCTGGCTGTGTCACCCTTGGACGAGCTGCTTCACCTCTCTGAGCCTCAGTCTCCTCGTCTATAAAACAGGGGCAGCCTCACCTAACCTGTAGGGTGACTGAGGGTCAGCAGGACATTGCTCATGCAGAAGAAGTTGAAGCAGGGGCCGTGGATGGGCAGGCCTGCCTCTGCCGCCCAGGAGGGGCACGGCGTCGCCTGTAGCAGTTTCCAATCAGACAGCAGAGTTCAGGGAGGCACCCAGGCAGAAGACAGCAGAGGCGAGCATTGGGGAAATGCGGTGAGGGGCACACGGGGTGCTGCGGGGGAACACTTTCCCTGAGGTGTCCCCGCTTCCCTGAGCCTGAGCCTTGGGACTCTGCTCCATCTCTGGATAGGAAAGTCATTCGTCCTTGAAGGCCCAGTCCTGGGTCTTCCTCCTCCTCCAGGAAGCCCTCCTGGTTGCCTCAGCAGGGTCGATTCCCTCCTTCTTGGGAAGCCCCCCAATCCTGAGCATGAGCCCCTCAGCCAGTCATCTGCCACATTCTCCCCATTTCCACCATCTCAGGGACTCCTCAGTGATCCGGGCTGGGGTGAATGTTCCCATTTCTCAGGGAAGGAGACTGAGATTTCCCAGCACACCCTGCTGGTCACTCTCCCTAGCTTCTCTGGGGGTGCAGGCTCAATGCCCAGGTAGTTACAAGATGGCCTCAGGCATCAAAGGTGAGTACATGCAGGCATCGGCCACTCTGGATTAACAAGTCCCGGCAAGCTGGAGAAAGCCAGGTTCAAATCCTGGCTCTGCCACTTAGTGGCTGTGTGGCCTCGGGCAACTTGCTGGCTCTCTCTGAACCCTGGTCTCATCATTTGTAAAGTGGAACTAATAATATCTACAGAAGAGTCAATGAAAGCAAAGCACACAGTGCTGGGCACATGGGCGAAGTCTTTCACCTCCGTCTCAGGCCCTTCCAGGTCTCTCAGGACTCCTTTCAGCCCTGCCTCTCTTGGCCCTGGACTGCAGTGGAACTGAAACCCCGCAGCCCCTTCCACCCCGCTCTGTTGGCCAAGAATACCCCTCCTCTGCTCCACTCTGGAGGGCTGCGCCTTGTCTGGGGGTGTGAGAAGCCAGGGTTCAAAAAAACCAATACATTTCTGATCAGCTTTATTCAGAAGTAATTCCTTTTCTGCCCTTGGTTCCTCCATCCTCCAAAGCCCTAGGAAAGCGGCTCCTCTTCCAGGAAGCCTCCCCAGCTCTCTCCCCATTCCCTCCTAAGCGCCCCAAGGCCATATCGTGGGTGGAGCTGTCTCTCCCACGCAGCCTGGAGACTCCAGAGAGGGCAAGAGGGGAGTTCCCCATGGATTGGCTCCTATGCTTAGCTGGCGCACAGTAGGCGCTGAGGGTGTGTTATTTGGATGAAAACAAATGAGCTATTCTGGAGCCAGTATTGTCCAATATTTCTTGCCAGGCTGCTGGGAATACGAAGACCAGAGGGAAAGAATTGTCTCACGCCCTGATATCCAGAACCTTCCATCTAGCTGATTCAGAGAGGAGAGAGTGCAGAAGTGACCCCTGCCCTTCCCAGGAGCACCCACTCTGGCTGCCTCTGGGTTTTCGCACCTCCTCTGCATCAGGCCAACTCTTGCTCCTGATTCACTTCCACCCGAGTGGCCCTCTTTCTAGAGGTCTTCCCCAACCCCCTGCTTCCCTGGCAGACACTGCCCTGGGTGGGTTGGGTGCCCCTGTCCACTTCCACAGGCCCCTCCTGTCTGCTCTGCTGTCCGTATGAGCTGGGCCCCTGAGCCTTCACTGTCCACAGATGTGTCTGTCAACATCTCTAGATGGGATGGCCTTGAGGGAGGGGCCACGGTTGACCTCTCCAAGGATCCCAGATGCCTGGGGCACGACAGGCACTAATATGTGTTCATGCACTGGTCCTCCAGGAAGACATCGCTGACCCCTCCAAGAAGCAGAGAAGCAGGCACTGGTGTGCAGTGGATGCCTGGTGGAAGGACGTACTACGGACGGACGGATGGACGGATGGACCAATGGCTGGGCAGGAGAGGGGAGGCAGGGAGGAGGCGGAACGTTCCTAGTTTTTAAAAGCAAAGACCTGAATAGCTTGAGTGCTTTGGCCAGCATCCCCCTCCAATCCCCTTCCCAAAAGGTTAGCCTGTGTGGTCTCAGACCCGGCCTGAGCCTGGGGGTCTGGAGGGGCTATCTATCCCCCATACACCCCCCCCAGCTGGTGTCTCCACCCTGCTCTTGAGGAGAAGCAGTCGAACTTTGTGTGTGGGGGTCTGAGCGTCCCCTCCCACCCAGCATTCCAACCCTCACACCCTTCCCCAGCCAGCACAGGCTCTGCCAGCTGGCAGCTTCCCACCCCTTCCCCACTGCCTGCACCCCACCCCCACAGGCTCCCCCAGACACATCTGGGCCGTGGGTCCAGCCTCCGTGGGAAGGGCTGGAGCTGAAAGCAGGGTGGGAAGGAGGCCATGGCAAGGGCGGCCCAAGATACAGCTCTGAGAGTCCAGGGACGACTCCTGGCTTCCGGCCCCCACCCTCTTTCGGCTGGAAAAACAGAGGATTCCGGGAGTAAAACAGAAAATCGTGCCACAGGCATAATATCTGGTGCTGGTGAGCATGCAGGGAAACAGGCACTCTCCACGGTGGCCACGGGGAGGGCGCCTGGCCCAGGTCTTCTGGAAGCTCATTTGGCGATGTGTGTCAACAGCGCTGGGAAGAGCACACGCCCTTTGACCCCACAACTCCTCACTTGGAAAGGCATCCTATGCAAACCCCAACAGCAGTGCAAAAGACTGAGGAGCAATGAGGTCCCCTGGCACTTGGACTACCACGAGCGACCTACCTGTCCATCAACAGGAGAGCAGTGCACACAGCTCAGTGCACTCACACTATGGGTTCTAAGCCTCCCAAGATGCTGCCACAGCTCATCCACAACACGCTATTAAGTCAAAGATCCTCATGTATTTTAAACAGGAGCCCATTTTTTTTCTTTAAAAAAAATCAACATGTATAAATACACCTGGAAGGCTTGACATCACTTTGTTCACCGTGGTTATCTCTGGGTGAAGGGATTATGGGTGCTTTTAATTTTCTCCCTTTTGCTTATCAGTAATTTCTAAAGACTCTACAGATAACCTGCATTGCTTTTATGATAAGAAAAAGTTATTTTTTCCTCAAAATAAAAAGCTCACCAGGAAAAAAAATGCTCACAGGCAAAGACAGTGTTCGTCAAAGTCCTTATTTTTATAACATTCTTCTAGGTATTTTCTAACTTACTCTGCTTCTGTTCATCCTGCTTTGCCGATGAGAAAGCAAAAGTTTGGAGGGGGTGAGTGGCCTGCCCGAGGTCAGACAGCTAGTGAGAGGCAGGGCTGGGGCGTGACACCAGGTCTCTAAAGGCAAGGTCAAGGAGAAGCCACGGGTGTGGGAGCAGGCAGGCGGAGTGGGGTGGGCACTGCATGGCAGAGCAGGACAGAGAGAGAGCGGCTGGGAGGGGAAGCCCTATGGCTGGGAACTGGGGCATCTGAGCTGGGGCCAGTGAACCCACATGTGCGTGCAGCCGCCCAAGCTGGTGAGCGGCCCTTGCCCCCTCCAAGCAAAATATGAAGACTCCCACTTCTTCCAAGAGCCTCACAGTCATCACACTCTCTGGAGAACCGCCCCCAGATCCGTTAGAGGTGGGTCGGCTGCTGGGGGCGTGCGGGGCAGGAGACAGGGGGAAAGAGGGGTTCCCACACAGATGGGCTGGGAGAAACCGAGGCGGGGGCACATTTACATTCCAACCTAGCAAGATCTGGAAAGAGTCAGAGAAAAAGACTTGGGAGGAGCAGCTGCGGTGGAGGGGACATCCCAGGGACACTGCCTGCCACCCCAGCAGAGCTGCTGGTGGGAAGCCCCGGGGGCCTATGACTCCAAGGAGGTGGGGAAGCAGCAGACAGCTCTCCTGCAGGATGTCCTGGGGGCCTGGGCCTCACCTGGCAGCTGTGCAGGCACAGATAAGGCACTCGATCAATAGTGGGCAGGCGACTAAACAGGGGAAAGCTACCCCTGCCCTCTACACCCAGCAGAGCACTGTCTACCCTTCACTCATGCCCTAGGCTGTAACACCTCGGGGATCCTTTCTCCATGCAGTTCTCACAGCCTACAATCCTCTCCTTCCCTCCCTTAAATCCTGCTCACTCTTCAAGGCCCAATTCAAAGGTCACCTCCTCCCCGAAGCCTTCTGAGATCCCCAGTGAAAACAAGATGCCTCTTCGTCACGCTCTCCAAGTGCTTCGTCTGGAAGGACCTCACTTCTGGCAGGACCGAGTTCTGCCTTGTTCTCTGCCTGTCGCAGTTCCCTGCTCACCCAGGAGTCGCTTGAGGCCAAGTCCCAAGCGTCAGGGTTTCTTGGGAACCCTCGGCCTTCCCAGGCCCATCAGCTCAGGTGATGCCTCTTCCAAGAAGCCCTTCCTGAAACTCTTCCTTTTTTGATCTCTGTTGCTCCATGGAATTTTTTTCCCCTCACCCATCACGGGCTTCACCTAGCTTATTATTTTGTCCACTAACTTTCTTCTCTGTCTTCCCCACCCACCTACCCAGACTACAATTTCTGAAAGGGCAGCCAATGTGTCTGCCTTGTCTGTTTCTGTACTCAGCACCCAACATCCATCTGTTAGAGGGTCGAATGGCACACAGAGGGTGCTTAATGCATGCTTGCTGGATGCTTGGCCTCTCAGCGACCCACACACCCCTGGAGCTCTGCACACAGTAGGTACCAGAGGAGGTTGGTCAGATGCAATCAGTTCGGCCCCGGTTTTGTAGACCACTCACTGCTCAGGAACCAGCAGCCTTTGTTCCCCAGGGTCTCCCACCCCTGGGCTGCTGGCTGCTCCCCACGAGAACCTCACTCTCCATCAGGAACCCTGATCCCTGCCAGGATTCCTGCTCCCCATGAGGATTTCCCACTCCCCATGAGGAACTCCCCCTCCCTGCCAGGACCCCACTCCCCATGAAGACCCCTGCTCTGCTCCCTGCCAGGACCCCCGTGCCCCACCACAACCCTCACTCTCCACCAGGACCCCCACGTCCCGCCAGGACTTCCATTGCCTGCCAGGACCCCCGTACTCCATCAGGACCTCTGCTCCCCCTCGCCCAGAAGACTTCATTCAACCTTATCTTCTCCCATTTCTATTAACCAAGCCATGGACGTTTTCCTGTCAAATTATATCTCAATAGTAAATAGACCTTTCCAACCACACCCTCATGGAGGTTCCGAGAACGTGGCCCCACCCCACCCCAGGGTGGATGCTCCCTGGGGTGGTGCCAGGGCGGGGCTTGCACTCATCCCTCTGGCCTCAGGTCCCAGCTCGGTTTGGCTAGGGCTGTGTTACCCTACCATGCACCCGAACTAACAGTCTTGTTTGGAAACCATCAGGGTTGCTTGGTGAAAAGCACTAATTCTTGGTCACATGACTCAGCCTGGGGGAGAGGTTGGAGCTGGACCCAGGAATCTGCATTTGAGCCAACTTCCCAGGTGATTTTGATTACAACAAAGGTCCCCAGGCCAGAGGCTGAAAAGGCACTTGGGTCAGCCACTCAATGGGCACTGCCGTCAAGTTCCTGCACGTCCCAGCTGTCAGGGCCAGCAGCTGTGGGGCCTGGGCTGCAGCCGTCCCACATCTGGGGGACTGAGCACAGGACACGGCAGCAGCTGGTGTCCTTCTGGACTCCCTGAGCTCATTAATCACACCCTGACGGGTCCCCACTCACAGCCAGCGGCCTTGGGTGGGCCGTGAAACCTGGGGCGGGTGGGAGTGGGAGGGACCCATGCTGGGCACATCCTACTGGGCACCACCATGTACCTCCACTATCTAGCTCTGAGAACCTGCCCATGGTAGCACCCTCCAACACGGCCCCACAGACCCCACCTCCTGGCGTTCGTGCCATGTGTGGTCCCCTTCCTTGGGGTTCAGGCTGAGTGTGACAACTCACTCTTAATGAAAAGAATATGCTGTCACTTCTGGGACCAGCTTCTAAGAGGCTGTGGCTTCTGTCTCACTGGATCTCTCTTGTCTCTCCCTCTGGGGAAAGTCCCTGCACATGGAGAGGCCTGCGTGGCAGAGGTGGAGGCCTGTCACCAACCACGAGAGTGAGCTTGGCTGCAGATCCATCCCCTGTTGAGCCTTCAGATGAAACTGCAGCCCCAGCCGACACCTTGACAGCAGCCTCATGGGGGACTCTGAGTCAGAGGCCCCAGCTGAGCCACACCTGACCCCCTGACCCTCAGAAATGATGACATTGCAAATGTTTGTTGTTTGAAATGGCTGAGTCTCGGGATAATTTATCGTGTAGCAGTAGATTATGAATACACCTGCTCATCTGCACACCACCAGCATCAGTCTTCCTCCGTCCCTCCTTGAGCCCTCAGCCGTGGCCACGCCAAACCAGCCTCCCTATTGGACCAGGCTGATTCATGTCCCCAGACCTTTAGTCATGCAGATCTATTCTCTGGAGGCCCTGGGCCACCTACCCAGCACACCCCTCTCCCCAGACTCAGTGCCGCATCACCTCCTTGCAAAGCCTGTGCCATTTTCTGAGCCCACTGCAGCCTAAACACTCTTATGAAACACATCACAACCTCTGTTCGCTGAAGGCCTGTCTCCCCCACCAGACTGTGAGCTCCAGAAGGCAGGGCCGTGGTCGGCTTCTTTTCTGTATTACCTGAGGCTCAGCACAAGTTCTGACGCAGAAACGGCTGGTCAAAGTTTGATGAGTGGATACATAATCAACAATGAGTGACTGGCTCTCCAGTCCCTCGTCCTGCCACGCCCTGTTCTTCCAAGGCTCAAGGATATAAAGCCGAACTTGTTATCTTTCCCCAAAACCAGCCCTTTCTTCTAACTTTCCCATGTCTTTTCCAGAACTTCCTGTTACCGCCAACTCTTCCCCTCCTCCCTCTCTCACCTGTCTTCACGGCCCACCCCTTTCCCTGGCAAGACAACTCTTGATCACACCCCCGCTCCAGCACTGTGGACACGCCAGTCCAGGCCCTCATCCCGCAAGATGACAGCAACAGGTGCCCTGCAGGCCGCTGGCCCGTCCCTGGCTCCCTCACTCATCCTTCCAGCCATCTTGAAAGTGCTTCCTTGCTTGTCCCAGAGGGCAGGGGAGGAGCCACAGGGTGGTAGATGTGAGGAGCACCTCATCAGGCGAGGATCTCTGCAGCCACCCCCAGCTCTCCAGGGGCCCCGGGATAGAGTTCCAGCTCATCCTGGCCCAGCCTCCGATTTCCACAGGGAATGCCCCATCCCACCCCTACCAACACAGCTCGCAGGTTGGGCACCTGGGCTCTGTACACATTGCCACATTAGTTAGCATCGATGAAGCACTTTCTGTGTACTGGACACCACTGCAAGCACTTGACACATCTGAAGTTCTTGACGCCTCACGTCAGCCTATGAAGAGGGGTTTACACTTGGCCAAGGTCACGCAGCCAGTGAGTGGCAGGGGAGCGATTTGAAGCAAGGCCCACCGACCTCTGCAGCCTTCTAATCACTAGGCAGTATCTCCCGCACATGTGTCTGCAGACCACCCTCATGGTTCTTTGCCATATTCCAACATCATCTGCTCACTTACTGTTTCCCCTTAGACTAAGCATGTGGCATGGCGGGTGGGAGGGTAGACCTTGGAACCCCAGATGGTCTTCTTCCTCTCTGGACAAGCTCCCCAAGCCTCAGCTTCTTCACATGCAGCAGACCTTCCCTCCCTGGGACTTT
>NW_007218096.1:116510-125629 GCF_000164805.1 Carlito syrichta
GGTTGTCCTCCATCTACTTGGCCCACAGATGAAGGAGTCCCAAGCTGACCCACGATGGATATGGAGCAATAAGAGAGAAATAAGTGCCCGATGTAGTGGCCCACACCTGTGATCCCAGCTCTTTGGGAGGTCAAGGCGAGAGGATCGCTTGAGCCCAGGAGTTTGAGACCAACCTGGGCAACATAGCAAGACTCTGTCTCTACAAAAAGAAATTAGCCGGCATAGTGGTGCACACCTATAGTCCCAGTTACTTATGAGGCTGAGGTGGGAGGATCGTTTGAACCCAGAAGTTCAAGGTTATAGTGAGCTATGATCACACCACTGCACTCCAGCCTGGACGACAGAGAGAAACCCTGTCTAAATGTTATTTATTATGACATATATTTTCTTAAAAAGGGAACCATATCACTTTTGTAAAGGAAGAAAAACACCATGACATCGTTAATATTCATATAGTCATCATTAATATCCAAAATATTCTGTCCTGTACCACCCAGGTCATCTGGTATACCGTCTGGGTCAGAAAGTGCCATCCAAGTGCCTCCCTCTAAGAGGCTGGATGAGAGTTGCAGGTCTGGAGACCCCCAGCTAACCTCCCTCAAGCCAGCTCCGGGTTCCGTCCCTGCCAGCCTGAGCTCCAGCAGCTAGGCATGCGCTTGCAGCTGAGGCTACCTTCACGAGTGTGCAGCGGCACCGGCCCGCGGCAGCTCTTACCTCGGCAGACGGTGCCATTCTCCACGGCCTCAAAGCCCGCTTTGCACATGCAGCGCCCGATGGGCACCAGCCACTCGCCATCTCCGTTACAGTACAGCTTGATGGGCACGTCCACCTCCTCGGCATTGGCGATGCAACTGCCCCGGGCAGCCACCAGCGACGTGCTCTCGGCCCCCGACAGCGTCTCCTGGAAGATGGCACCGTTCTGGATGACGCGGGGGCACTTGCGGTAGAAGACACGCACGGCAATGAGGGACATGCAGCCGCCATAGTCCTGGAAGGCCAGATAGAAGCCGCTGCGGGACACGGGCCCAAAGCTGCGCACCTCGGTGTTGATCTTCATGACCCGGCCGCCCAGGTCCACCTGGGAGAAGCTCTCGTCAGCCGCGATGGTGTCCACCTTCACCCAGGGGTTCTCCATCCAGTTGGGGAAGGTCTTGGTGGCTGAGTCAAAGTCGGCCTCGTAGTAGTAGAGGTTGAAGGTCTCCTTGCAGGAACCGGGCACACTGGGGATGCTGCTGCAGTCACGCACAGAGAACTTCATCTCCACATGGATGCGGTGGGCGCCGCGGCGCCGGATGAACTTGGTCCGCAGCCAGTTGTTCTGGCTTGGCTCAAACACGTTGCACACCTGGTACGTGCGGATCGTGTTCATGTTCTCATTGTAGCCACTCACCTCTTCCCACTGTGGGCAAAATGCGAGTCAGGTGGGGGAGGTGAGAGCTCGGCCCCAGCCAACGTGTCTAAGGGGGGAGGCACAGCCTCTGCCTCGGGGAATCCTCTAGTCTGACGATGAAGACATCAGAGCATTCCCAGTCTGATGGGGGAGACATGGCCTTGGCCCTGAGGCACTCCCCAGTCTAAAGGGTGGCATCCCAGTCTCACAGAAAGGCACATGTATCACCTGCTCTTGGTACCCCCTAGTTGACATAGCAGGGGTTCGAGAATCTGGTAAAGTAGACATGAACCCTGACCCCTAGAAGGGCCCACCTGGAAGGGAAGGGAAGGAGACTCCTGTTCTTAGCTCCTTCCGATGAAAGGGGCCATAGCTTTGTGCTGCAGTGCAACCAGTCCAAGGGGGGAGGCGGAACTTCTGCCCTCTGGGAGCTCTCTGTCTGACCAGGGAGACACAGGCCTTGTCTCTGGGGACTCTTAGTCTGACGGAGGAAGTCAGCCCTCACCCTCGTTGAACTTCGTGGGTGATGGAAAGACAGGGCCCTTCTCCAGAAGAGCAGCTCTGCTCCAGGGCTCTCAGCTGCTAAGATGTCTCCAGTACAACCGGCCCTGCCACACTGGACCCCAGCACGAGCCCTCACACACCCAGTGGAGAGTGCTAGACCTCATGGCTGGAGGGGGCCGAGAGGGGCCCAGTAAGCACCGCACCCTCCCAGGGCCAAGTGCTCCCTGGCTGGGACCCTGCATACTTTGGGTCCTCCTGGTACCCTCCCGTCTTCCCTGCAGCACACCCCACCACCGCCTGCTGTCTGCATTTACCAACTTGCCAAGAAGTATGATGACACAAGCCGGAGGGGGAGGCTTCTTGTGTTTTAGGGACCCAGAGAGGGGGCAGAAAAGACTGGGTCAGAGCGCTGAATACAATCTCCTCGGCGAGTGCTAGGCACACTGCTGAGGGTGCCACCCAGCCTGTTCTTCTGCTGTGTCCCCCTTGGTGTTGGCTGACTCACCTGGGGTAGACCCAGAGAAGCCCCAACTGCAGAGTCTCCCCTGCCCCCTATACCAGACCTGGGGCTGGGTGTGAATCTGGGCTAACAGAATCTCATTTCTTTGTCATGACTGTCACACACGGTACGTATGGATATGCCCATTTTACAGGTGAGGGAGTAGAGACCACAGAAGTGAAGCCATTCCACCCAGGTCACACCTGTTCATGAGCTTGCCCATACTACCTCAAAACACAAGGGCCCCACAGTGCCCCGGGAGTCCTGGGTCTTAGTCCCAGCTCTGCTAACTTGATGTGTGGCCTTGGGCAGGTCACTTACCCTCTCTGGACCTCTATTTCTCCAATTGCCAAAGGTGACTGTGGGGCGTGCTGGGAGAGGTGTCTCCCTCAAGGGGGTGGCTTTTGTCCTGTTGCTGCTCAGATGCTCCTCTGAGCTAGTAGTGCGTGTGGAGCCAGGCTGCGTGGGGGTATGTGCGTGCACGGGGGGTGGGGGTGCCCATGGAGTGGGGGTTGGGTACATGAGGCGGAGGGTGAGTGCGGGAAGGCAGGGCTGCAGCTTGTTGGCTCAGTCTCTTCAATGGCGACTCTGAAGCTCCCTACATTGCATTAAAACGATTTTTTTTTGGTGGCACCATGTGACAAAGTCAGCCCCTTGTTACAACCGCTGCTCTTCTTCAGAACTTAATTAGAACACTTAATTAGAGCACTCTGCCTTTCTCCCCTCTCTCTAATTAACATGCGGAGGCCCTGCAGCCTAAACACCCCAAATAATTGCGTCCGGGGCCCTGCAGCCCAGCCTGGCCTCATTACTGGGACTCAGCCGCCTTCGCAGATGGAACACCGGTGACAAGAAAGAGCCACAGAAAGAGGCCTGACCCTGGGGCCCTGCCTATTGAGAGCACAGGCCTGGGGGGTGGGGGGATGCGGTCCCTGGGGCAGAGGCTGAGTCCCAGTGGAGGACTTGGGGTGGAGAAGGGAAGGATGGCCTGTGGAGTCCAGAGCCTTCTCCGGAGACCACAGTGATGAGGTGAATATTAAAATGGGTGATGAGGACAATGAGCTTATCACAGCTTCTGTTTCCTGGGAGCCCAGTCTATGCCAGGCACTGTGTTAGACCCTTTGCAGGAAAACCTTGCACCAGCCCTGGGAGGAAGACATTATTGTCACATTTTCTAGATGAGGAAACTGAAGCTCAGAGAGACTAAGGGACCGGCCCCAAAACACACAGCGGGTGAGTGGTGGGGCTGAGACAGAATTTCAGGAATGTTGGCCCCCACCACCTGCAAATAGTGTCAGATCTTGCTCTCGAGGAACTCACGGCACAGACATGGGCTCAGACCACTGACCCAAGGAAGTGATGATATGAGCCCAGGGAGGGGGAGCCTTGGGTCACAGGGTCCCAGAAAGGGGGCAGAGGGGACTCGGTCATAGCCCTGATTACAAACCTGAGCCCCCTCACTTACTATCTATAGGGTCTTGAGCAGGTGGTTACACCTCTCTGAGCTTCAGTTTCCTCATCTGTAAAATGGAGGTAATTCCTCTCCATAGAACTGGGGGTGATGTGTCTAAAGGTGCTTAACACAATGTCTGACACAGAATGGGTACTCGGGAGATGATGGTTCACTGTCTTCATCTGTAGAAGAGGGGTTGTGGGAGCACCTACTTCTCAGCCTCGCCCTTAGGATTTCGGGGGATAAAGGCTAAAAGCATCCAGCCCGTTGTCATGGTAACTGGTGCTCCGTCAGTGGTAGGGGGCTGGAGGGTGGGATGGTGAGAGGCCCTGATCTGGGCCCTGAAGGTGGAAAAAGGGTTGGAATGTGAGGGGGCATTCAGGCCCTGCAGCACAGCCCGAGGGATCCCGGGGACCACTGCAGGTTTGTGGACCACTGACTCACCCCTGATGGAGGATGCACCATCCAGCCCAGCTCAGCCGTCGCTGTCGTGGAGTCCATTAGCGTTTCTGTGGGAAGAGTAAATTATCATGGCCCTGTCTCGCCTACCAGGCACTGTCAATCACTCTGTCCCAACCCTCGTGGTCCTTTACAGTCCTGCCTACTTCCATTGCCCCACCCAATCATCTGGCTCGAATTCTCCAACCTGCCTCGCCCCCTTTAGGTCCCACCTCTTCACTCCATGATCCCACCTACTCCCACAGCCTAGCCAATCATCTGACATCATTCCTCTAGGTCCCGCCCCTCTAGGGCAACTCCAGCCCTCCCATCATGGTCAGGCCCCACTCACGCAGCCAGTCCCGTTGCACTAACCTAGGCACTGTCCTTTCCCTCCTTTTCTGGGGTCTACTGGATGGGGTTTCTGAGGGTCCACCACTAAACCCTCAATATTCCACATCAGACTTTGGGTATCTGTTGGCTTTTCAGCTTGCATTAAATTGCCAAAAACTGGCACATGGACTTTTGCGGGGCCGCTTTTATGTCCCAGCTGAGCCCCTGCAGTTCCCCTGCCACCCATCCCTCTGGCCCTCACATCCTGTCAGGATACTCTCCCCCCTTCTCTAGAAACCTGGAGTCCTCCATTGTGTCCCCATCCGCCTCCCCCAGGGCTCAGCCAACTCTACCCCCAGGAGGAGGCCTGGGTGAAGGGTTGTTGAGCACAAGCACTGTACCCAGTGGGGACCAGTTGTCACATGCCCTCTGGGGCTCAGGAGACTCAGATCAGCTTCTGAGCCATCCCAGACTCTGGTTGCCTCCCCTCGACTCCAGCAGCTGGAGGGAATGAGCCACTGGCCTGGGAGTAAGGAGACCCATAGGGTCCCAGAGATTGCCAGTCACCCCAGGTCAGGCTCAGGACCCCTCCCCTCCACCCCTTCCCTGCCACTGGGGCTTCAAAATACTTTACAAACTGAATTGCAATGCACTGAATGGATTTAAATGAGTAAATTCAAGCATTCATTCAACAGATATATCCTGATGTACCAGGTACCCCAAGAGAGAAAACAGTGAATAACAAGACTCTACAATGGAGCAGTCCACATACTGGTAGCAGAGATGAAGTGTGAAGACAAGCACTTAAAAGAGCAGGTGGAGAAACCTAGGAGGCACAGCGGGACCTTCCACACCACCTCGCTCAGCCAGCGCAGAGGACAGGCACACTTGCTGCTATGCTCCAGTTCTGTGCCCAGGGCAGACATCATTAATCAATCCACCCGCTCTGTGGCCACATGATGCTTCTCACCCCAGCGTCCCAGGAAACAAATATCAACCCTTAGAGATGCTATCCCTGGTCCAGCTCGACCACCTCATTTTGGAGATAGGGCGACTGCTGCACGGGGATGGGAAGGGACTTCCCAAAGATCACACAGGAGTTGGTGGCAGAGCAGGATGTGCAGGTGTCCTGCCTCCCACCCAATGCACTTCTAGGTGCTTGAAACAAAGAGTCTGATTGTCTGGGCTGGGTCACTAGGGCCAGGAGACTGGGGGCAGTGTGCCCAGTGTCCAGGCCCCTGAGAAGGTCCAATCAGGAGGTAACGAGGGCTTGAACCTGTGACAGAGATGGTGGGGATGGAGGGTGGGGACGGTAGGAGGCATGTGGCAGGAGGTGACCCTGGTCAGACCCATGAGCTGGCCAGACAGCCTGCAGAAGTGCCCCCTGGCCGCCTGTGGCGTGTGTTTGTGGTCACTGTGTCCCTCTGTTCTGGGGGCTGGCATGGGGAGGGGGTGCGGGCTGTGGGTGCCAGGGACAGTGGAGCCCGTGCCAAGGGCATCTTTTTGATGGCAAATTGGAGGGAAGTTCTATTATGCTACTTTGGAGCTGAAAAAAGGGTTCCTTTTCACACTCCGAATGCTACAGATTTTTCTTCCTGGAGAGAACAAGGGCTGAACTTTTAACCTGTTTTCTCTCATCGGCCTCAGCCAGAGACACGCCAAGCCGGGCTCTCTGCCTGGGCCCGAGGAACAGCTGCTGGGAGCCGTGTGGGACGAGGGAGAGGAGAGACTCTGCTTGGGACGAGGACGGGCCAGCACCCGCGGGGGAGGCAAGCACGCCAGGCAGGTGGCCCCACCCCTTGGCTAGATTCCTGGGTTGACATAGAGGCCAAGCGCTAGAGAGGATTCCACGCTCAGAGCAGGAGGGGCTGGAAACTAACATCGGTAAAACTCGGGCCCAGGGAGGGCAAGTGACTCGCCAAAAGTCACACACAAAGAGCTGGGGCTCAGACCCGGGGCTCCCAAAAGCTCAAGCCTGGGAGTTCCAGCGCCCCCTAACTGAGAGCCGCCCACCACTCCCTGCCTAGGGAATGGCGATGGGAGGAGCTCGGAGGGACTGGGAGTAAATTGGCTGGCAGGGTCACAGACAAGGAAGAGGCGGGAACTGAGGGTTGCAGCCCCCTCGGGAGGAGGCGGGAGGTAGGTGCCTCCTGCGCTTCTGTCTCCTGGACCCGACCTGGCATCGCCTGGGAGCCTGGCTCTGAGATCGTGGTCGCCCCTCTGGGCTGTGTCAGGAGGCAGCACCTGGGTGCTCTCTCCCCTCCCCCAACTTGCCCTTAGCTTCTTGCTTTTGTTTTTTTTTTTGAGTCAGGGTCTCACTCTGTTGCCCAGCTGGAGTGCAGTGGCACCATCGCAGCTCACCTCAGCCTCAACCTTCTGGGGCGTGGCCCACCACATCCGAATAATTTTTTTTTTCTTATTTTTGGTAGAGATGAAGTCTCACTATGTTGCCCAGGTCTCAAACTCCTGATCCCAAGTGATCCTTCCGCCGCCTCGGCCTCCCGAAGTATTGAGATTACTGGCACGAGCCACTGCGCCCAGACAGCCGCCTCTACTACCTCTACACAAAAGGCAGGGAAGCAAAAAGGAAGACCGAGCTCTGGAGGTCCGAGAGACCCGTATTCTAACACTGGTTCTGTTCCCTTCTTGCCTGGTAGCCTTGGACCTTTCTAAGCTTCAGTTTCCTCACCTGGAAAATGGCTAACATCCCTTCCGAGAGTGGACAGGAGCACTAGGGAGAGGGGAAGTGCACCAGCTTGGGGCCAGCAAGTGGAGGCTATTCATATTTGAGGAGCGTGGTGCTTTCTGGCCACCCAGCGCCTGCACACACACCACTTCCTCCTTGGGACTCACTAGGTGGTCCCTGGAAGTGAAGGCGGGTCCAAGAGGCTCAGCTCCGTCTGCCCGGCCTCCCCCACACCCCAGGCCCGCATGCCAACATCTGACACACATCAGTGCCTCTCCGGCCGGCCACAGCCTCCAAGAGCCCTTCCCCGTCCGTGTGAGGCTGTTTTCCTGTGATGCCCTGAGCTGCCTCTTTGTTCCCCTCAAACCAAGCACAGAAGCCAGACTCCGTCCTGGGGAACCCGTTCAGTTCTTGCCTCGGGAGCTCAATGGGTTCAGGGAACCAGGCTCGACACCCATCACCAGCGCGTCCTCCTCCTCCCCACAATGCCCTGACACCTCCCCGTTCACCCCCAATGTCTACAGAGGGAGAGAACTCATGTCCACTGAGACCCTCCTGGGAGCAGACACTCTCACTGACATTCTCACAGCAATGCCAAGGGGCACTGGATACTGTCCCCTTTCACAGATGGGAAAACAACGGCTCCCAAAGGCCCAAGACCATGTCCAAGGTCACACGTCTATTCCATTCCCAAGCGCGCCCCAGCTGCACGGCCTGTGCGGTGCTCTCTCTCACTGCTGGGCCTCACACCTCCTGTTCCTTCTGACCGCCTCCACTCCACACCTTCTCTGCCTGCCCTGATGCTCCTCAGCTGTGAAGTCTCAACTCAGGCCACCTCCTCTAGGAAGTCCTCCTGAATCCACACCACCCCACAGCTCGGCAGCTGCTGGTGTGCCCTGCTCGCTGCCCTCTCCCAGAGGTCTGTGGCCCCTGAGGGGTGGGTGCACAGGGCATGGCACACAGTAGGACTTGCACCCAGGCTAGTGTTCCACTCCATTGGGGCTGCTCAGGCTCGAGCCTTGCATGCAGACAACACGTCTGAGCTCAGCCGTCTCCACCTACCAACTGCCCAGTTATGAAGTGATAATTTTTCTTCCAGTTGACTCTCTTTCTTAAGTGCATTTTAAAGAGGAAAAGAGTAATCATTATTATTAATGGAAAACCAATATCACTTGCCATAAAAAGAAGGAAAATAAGCACAGGCTAGTACAATTAAAAATGTGCGTCTGCCAACTACCCGACACCACTCTCTTTCCCGCACTCTGGGGGCGGCCGGGCTCCTGGTCCCCATCCCCATCCCTCTCCCCACTGTGACGACGATCGTCCCTCATGCAGGGGAGCCGCTGTCACTGTACACCGATCATTAATCACCACATGTGGAACAAAGACCCCAACGGCATGCGCACGGTGTAATGTGGGTTCTGAGAACTGGATATGGAAGGAAGGGGAGAAAATTCAGGGATGGCTTCCTAGAGGAAGTGACGCTTGAATGGTGGCTTGAAGGATGAGATGGGAGTGGGAAGGGCATGCTCGGCAGAGGGAACGGCAGAGGCTGAGGCGAGGAGGTGAGCGGAGCGGAAGCGCGGGCTGCAGAGTGGAGGGTGAGTAGGGGTTGCCCACTGGAGGCCAGCAGCCCTTGACCCTCTGCTGGGCTGTGCCCATCTGCCAGCCTCCTTGCCGGCCTCGCTACTACCAGTGCCTCCATTCTGCCAACTCTGTCGCTTCCCCTGTCCCTGGGCCTGGGAGCTGAAGAGTCCCATTCCCAGGCTCGGCAGCTCTCAGCGTCCTCTTTTAAAAATCCCACTGGTAATCCCGC
>NW_007218096.1:125970-132132 GCF_000164805.1 Carlito syrichta
CGGCCACTGCACTCCAGTCTGGGCGACAGAGTGAGACACCAACTCAAAAAAAAAAAAAACTCACTGGATAGAGGAGGGAAGGGGGCCACGCGGATTCTTGGCATCTGGGCAGAAGCCGGACCCCGGGCCACACGCCCATAGTGTCTGCCTCAGCCGAAGCAGGATCCGGCCATGGGAATGGCCTTGGCCCTAGCCCTGCTGTGCCACGCCCCTCTCCCTCCTGGAGACTGCACAGAAGAAAGTAATCGAGTCCCGGCTGCACCCGACGGGAGGCCGACAGCCCCTCCGGCGACTGAACGAGCCGCGTGCATTTCAGAGATGTTTGAGCTTAGAGAGGGACACACTGAAGTCGTTAGCGTCGGGCCAGCAGGAGGTGGCTGTGGGAGGCCCTGCTCTCGGGCTGGGGAAGGTGGTGCCCTGCTCTCCGGTCCACCCCATCAGCTCTGTCTGACCCCCGCGTGGGCTATAATTCTCTAGGGCCACAGGCGCTCTCCGTCTGCACTGATGACATCTTGTGAGTATTCCAAAGACAGGAAGAAGGAGCTTTCATGAACACCTAATTGTGCCACGCATTGGCCAGGGCACGCTAAGGCCATTTCAGGCTCATGATGACGTATCATTATTAACCCCATTTTACAGAGGAGGAAACTGAGGTCGAGGAGGGGAAGCAACCTATACAAGGACGCACAGGCAGGACTGGGATGTGAACCCACATCTGCATGATTTTTTTTTTTTGAGGCAGAGTCTTATTCCAGGCTAGAGGGCAGTGGCATGATCACAGTTCACTGCAGCCTTGACCTTCTGGGCTCAGACGATCCTTCCACGTCAGCCTCCGAGTAGCTGGGACTACAGGTCTATGCCACCATGCCTGTCTAATTTTTCAATTTTTGTAGAGATGAGGTCTCACTCTGTTGCCCAGGCTGGTCTCGAATCCCTGGGCACAAGCGAATCCTCTCGCCTCGGCTTCCCAAACTGAGTGGCTGGTATTACAGATGTGAACCACTGCGCCTGGCCACATCTGCATGATTTTTATGATGCCGTGGCCATGATCTTTAAAACAGACAACACAAAACACACTAAATCATCAGGGTTTATGTGAGGACAGGAGGGGAGAGAGGGGAGAGTAGCAGGGGAGTAGCTGTCCAGGCTGGAACCTTGACTCCAGCGCTCCGTGGGGTGTGACTGCAGGTAAGCCAGGTCTCCTCTCTTGGCCTCAGTTCCCACATCTGTACAATAAGTCACTGTGAGAATTAGGTGACACCATGTAGGTGGGTCCTGTTGATCTGACGTCTCCCAGAGCCCTCATTCTGGGGAAGGTCTGTGCCCACCGTGTTCACCATTGTACCCTCGGCACTGACAACTGGGGGCCAGCTAACTACCCCCAGCCACTCTCTCCTGCGTTCCTGGTGTCCAGCCACCCGGAGTCTCCTTCTGTGTGCAGAAGGCACTATACTTCCCTGAGCCGTGGTGACTTGACCGTCCAGATTTCTCTGCCTGGAATGCCCGGCCCTTCTGCTTTGTGAGCCTGGCTAACTTCTCTCCCAAAACTGAGCTCAGAGGCTCCTTCCTGGCAGCCATCCTGACTTCCCTCGATCTGGCTGGGTTAAGTAACAGAGTCGTGGTCGTTCCCTGAACATCTCCATGCAAGGCAGGCCAGGCCCTGCGCCAGGCGCTGGGGACACAGAGACGGACCAGCAGGTCCTTCCCTCATGGAGTTCCCAGACGAGTGCCCGACTTGTGAACTTCCTACAGGGAAAGGCAGAGCCGGACGACTGGTCCAGGCCGGGAGCCGGGAAGCCCAGAGGAAGAAGGGATTAGCTCGGACCGGGAAATTAGGGAAGGAGGAGTTGCCATGTGAGCTGGAGAGGAGGGAAGGGCGCGCCAGGCAGAGGGCACAGCAGAATCAAAGGCACAGCGTACGAGCCATCGGGGAGGTTTGGGCGACAGTAAAACTTGACGCCTGGCTTCAGGGGTGGGCGCTGGGCCAAGCACTTAGCGTCCATTACCCCATTTCGTCGTTAACTGTTTGTGGATACGTCCTTTATGACTGCCCTTCGCGGATGGGAAAGCAAACGTTTGGAGAGGTTGTTCAAGGTTTCCCCGGCCAGGAAGAGGTGGAGTTGTGTCTGCCTCGCACCAAAGCCCATATTCTTAACCACTGCACTGTGCGGGGGTGTGTCCCGTGAGGTGGGAGCAAAGTGTTTCATGGAAGGACATGGTAGAACTGGACAGGGCCAGGGTGGGGGAGGCTTTGGATGTGGGGTTAAGGCAGCAGGGAGCCACAGCGGATTCTTAAAGAAGATAGTGATGGAGTCTGTCCTGAAAACTACTGGGTCATGGAACGGCCCTGGCAGAGGAAATCAGGCTAGAGTTGGGGGCTGGCTGGGAGAATGGTTGAAGTGGAAGATGGACAGACACCTGCCAGCTGCACCCAGAGATCTTTGCACCCCATCTGGCCAGCAGCCCACACCCAGGCAGCAAATCAGCCTGGCATGTGACCCAAACAGCAGATGCCACCCTGGACCCTGCCCAGCAGTTCCTGTTGCATGCTGCCCGGGGCCAGTGGGGCTGACGTGACCCAGACCTAGGCCTGGCTGGCATTTCACGGCCAGTCAATGCTGGGGAGTCAGAGCACTCTTCCCAAGGTCCAAATCAGAAATTCCAAGAGGCAGAGACAGCAGGAATCAGGAGATGAAGTTTAGGCCACCGGCAAGCCTGGGAAAGTCACTTCACCTCCCTGAGCCTCAGTTTCCTCATCTGTCGAATGGGGATGACAGAAACCTTGCTCTGTATACCTCATGGCATGGCTTTGAGGATCTGAGGAGGCGGTGGGTGCAAAGGGCTCTTTGATATGCAAAGGCTGGGCCATACAAGGGCACGGAAAAAATCATGAACTCTTGTGGAGGCCACCTGTGGGCAGGCGCTTCACCAGCATGGTCTCACTGACATCCCAGAGCAAACGCATGGGGAAACTGAGGCTCGGGGAAACCCAAGACTCACTCCCGCAAGGCTGTGTGGCCAGTATGGAGCAGGGCCAAGATTGGGCCCCTCTGGCCTGCTCCCAGAAGCCACCAGGCTATGCTGTCTCACGAAAGGGCAGGAGATTCACTGCTCTCAGCTGCCAGGGCTGTGAGTCAAACGCTGCACGCCTCTAAGGCTGGTGCTCTTGTTCCATTTCACAGATGGGGAAACCGGGCCCAGAGAGGCTCAGAAACCTTTTCTGAGGCCTCTCCTGCGAACACATGATAAGGCTGGGCGCCCAAGAGGGCCTGGAGTTCCCCGGCCCCAGGCAAGGAGAGCCGGGGGTGCAGATGCTGGCGTCGCCCTGGGCCAGTTCCTGGGAGGCTTTGGCTTTCTCATGTGGAGCCTGACAACAGGCCTCGCGTTGTTCTTCCAGCTCGGCCCTGCTTGGCCCTCAGGCCCTAGGAAACGGGACCCAGCTAATGCAAAATCCTTCTGCCCAAGGACCGTCGCCGCACATGCCCCTCCCGCCGCTGGAGGCCGGCCTGGAGCCTGCTCGTGCTCTCTCAGGCCCGGGCTTTGGAGTCCCCGCAACGCAGGCTCCTCCGCCCTGTCTACTGCCTGCCCGCCGCTGGCCTGGGTATCCGCCGCGCCGGCGGCCCCGGCTGAAACCCAACCCCGCGGGCAAGCCCGGCTGCCGCTAACAGCGGGCCGCATTGTGCAGCCGGGGCTCAGAGAGAGTTTGGATTCGCTGCTTGGGGACCCACTTAACCTCCGCAAAGGACAGGATGATGGATGGGGGTCTGGGATGAGGTTGCCGGGGGCGGGGTGGGCGGTAAATGAACACCAGGGCTTGCTGGGGAAGGGAAAGGAGGGGGGCGGGGCGGGGACCAGCCTGGGCACAGCAAGAGCTCCCCAGTTCTCACGGCAGCCCTGCGGGATGCCTGCGACTGCTTCCATTCCACACACCAGGAAACCGAAGCGCAGAGAGGTTAGGCGACTCGGCCGAGGTCACGCAGTGTGTCAGGCACGGAACCCAGGCCTGCCGCCCTCAAGCCTTCTGGACATACCAGGCTGCATCTTGCCGCCATCGGCACTCACCCAGAGATTTTAACGTTGAGAGTCCTTTTATTTAAATGAATCCACACACCCTTCACATCTATGAAGCAGTTAAGGTGCAGAATCACAGCAGTGGGCATTACGGAGTGCCCACTATGTAGCGGGTATCACTGAGTGCCTACCGTGCAGTGGGCATTACTGAGCGCCTACTGTGTAGCGGGCATCACTGAGCGCCTACTGTGTAGCGGGCATCACGGAGCGCCCACTGTGTAGTGGGCATCAATGAGCGCCTACGGTATAGCGGGCATTACTGAGCACCTACTGTGTGCCCGGCACCGTGCCTAGCATTCATTTGCTTCGTGCCATGAGACCCCAGCGTGACCCACCAAAGGACGAACAATCGTCAGGGTCATTTCACGGAAGAGGAGAGGAAAGTTCAAAGGAGTCACTCAGCAACACATGGCAGAGCCGGGACCCCTCAGACTGCTGAGGGAGGCAAGATACCTGGGCACTGCGGTTGTTTACAGCCGCGTCCCTCCCGAGCGGTTCCGAATCCTGGGCATCTCCTGTCTGCCCACTGGACAGCACCGTCCCTCTGCAGTTGGCACACGAGGTGCTGTCACTTCACCTTGCAAGGCTCCTCGCCCCTCTGGCCTGCCTGGGACACTCCAACAAGACCCATCTCACGTGTCACCTCCTCTGAGAAGCCTTCCTGGACGACCCCATTACTGGGGCTCCCACAGTCCTGCACACATCTCCCCCCATCGTGGTACTTGTCACCCTGCCCTGTGACTTTCTTTGGCTTGTGGGCTCCTCAGCTGGACGGTAAGCGCCTTGCAGAGAGGAAAGAGTCTGACTCACTATGTAGCCACTGGCCTCTCTGCTGAAGCCACCTTACCGCTGACCACCCAGGCCAGCATAGACAACAGATGCCACTTCCTGCTTACACCACTGGGCTGGGTTTTTCCTCCAGGAAACATGGTCACTGGCATCAGGAGGGTTCCATATACTCCATAACTCAAGGCACTCACTGTGTGAGCTGGCACATGTGTGATCTCTGCTGGTGCCCTAGGAGACAGAGTTACTGTCGTCCCCAAGAACACCCTCCCACCACCTTTGACCCATCCACCCGTCCACCTTTTCCCTGACCCCACCCATCGGTCCCACTCACCCAATAACTACTGCCCGCTAAGTCTATCCACCTAAGCATCCATTCATCATCCGTGCATCCTCCCACAGACCCAGCCTCCCTCCCTTCCTTCCTGCAGATGGGAGAAAGAATCTTCAGAGAGGTCAAGCAGCCCGCCCAACGTTACACAGCTAGTAAGCAGCAGGTCCGGGAGTTGAACCAGCTGCTCTTTCAATCACGCTGCCATGTGGCCTCTCAGCTCTCACTTTGTTTCTAACTGTCCTGTTGCATGCAGGTTTAATCTCATAAGTCACCTCAAATCCTTCTGGATGTGAGTAGAGTGTGAATTACAAATCAATAAGACACAGGCCACTGTAAGCCGGAGCCGGGGTCTGTCAGGTTGGAGTCAATTAGCAAGCCTGCTGCCGGACCTGCTGGGACTTGATCTATTTGCCTAATTGGCACTGGTTTCCCCCAGTGAAGGACAATTAACTCAAATCCCAGAGCCCAGACCACCCCTCTGCTTCTGGGCAAGGTGTCAGGCATTTAGCTACATGAAATTTACTGTTCATTCATGCACCCATTGACCCGTACACCCACTCATCCATCTATCTTTCCAGCCGTCCAATCCCCGCCATCATCCATAAACTATCCTGACACCCACCCACCCACCGACCTATCTACCCACTCCCACACAATCCATTCACGTATCTATCCATTAATTGCCCACCCACCCGTTTACGTACCCAACAATCCACCAACACCCACACATTCCAGACTCATCCATCCCTTGAACTACCCAGTCTAAGCAGCCATTCATGACATCTGCCATCTCACCGTCCACTCATTCATACCTCTATCCATCCACCCACCTTCTCACTCACGCCATCTGTCTATCATTCCACCACCCATTTACTCATCCACCATATGCCTAGAATCCCACGTAGGCATCCATTCCTCCGTCCCTCTACCCACTCACCCATCCCTCCACCTCTCCACCCATTCACCCATTC